>NC_057810.1:451578918-451827816 GCF_018294505.1 Triticum aestivum | reverse complement strand
TAAAGGAGAAAGGGGGGAGGCCGGACGGCCCCTGTAGGCGCGCCCCAAGAGGTGAGTCCTACTAGGACTACTACTCCTAGTAGGATTCCACCAAGAAGGGAAGAGGGGGAAGAAAGGAGAGGGAGAGGGGGAAGAAAAGGGGGGCGCCGCCCCCCTTCCTTGTCCTATTCGGACTCAAGGGGAGGGGGGGCGCGGCCTACCCTAGCCGCCCCTCTCTCTCTCCACTAAGGCCCATCGAGGCCCATTAGTTCCCCTGGGGGGTTCCGGTAACCCTCCGGCACTCTGGTTTTATCCGAAACTTCTCCGGAACACTTCTGGTGTCTGAATATAGTTGTCCAATATATCAATCCTTATGTCTCGACCATATCGAGACTCCTCGCATGTTAGTGATCAGATCCGGGACTCCGAACAACTTTTGGTACAACATATCACATAAACTCATAATACTAATCGCCATTGAACATTAAGCATGCGGACCCTACGGGTTCGAGAACTATATAGACATGGCCGAGACATGTCTCCGGTCAATAACCAATAGTGGAACCTAGATGCTCATATTGGTTCCTATATATTCTACGAAGATCTTTATCGGTCAAACCGCATAACAACATACATTGTTCCCTTTGTCATCGGTATGTTACTTGCCCGAGATTCGATCGTCGGTATCTCAATACCTAGTTCAATCTCGTTACCGACAAGTCTCTTTACTTTTACCGTAATACTTCATCCCGTAACTAACTCATTAGTCAATGCTTGCAAAACTTATAGTGATGAGTATTATCGAGAGTTCCCAGAGATACCTCTCTGAAACACGGAGTGACAAATCCTAATCTCGATCTATGCCAACCCAACAAACACCTTCGGAGACACCTGTAGAGCACCTTTACATTCACCCGTTTATGTTGTGATGTTTGGTATCACACAAAGTGTTCCTCCGGTATTCAGGAGTTGCACAATCTCATAGTCTGAGGAACTTGTATAAGTCATGAAGAAAGTAGTAGCAATGAAACCGACATGATCATAATGCTAAGCTAAAGGATGGCTCATGTCCATCACACCATTCACCTAATGATGTGATCCCGTTTATCAAATGAAAACACATGTCTATGGTTAGGAAACATAACCATCTTTGATTAACCAGCTAGTCAAGTAGAGGCATACTAGGGACTATATGTTTTGTCTATGTATTCACACTTGTACTAAGTTTCCGGTTAATACAATTCTATCATGAATAATAAACATTAATCATGAATTAAGGAAATAAATAATAACTTTACTATTGCCTCTAGGGCATATTTCCTTCAAATCTGGGTTCCCAAATGGTGCCTTGAAAGTCTTCAGGTGAATGTCATCATGACACCACCTATGAAGAATAGGAACCCTAGATCAAATTCTTAATATGGATCCAAGTCCTCATATGGACCAAATTCTTCATCTAGATCAAGTTTCTCACGTGGATCAAAATTCTCATATGAACATCATCATGCTAACACTTCTGTTTCGCAGGGAAAGTCAAAAGGCTATTTATGTGCATTATTCTTCAAACCATTATGTTCATAAGTACTCGAAGAATTTCTCTGCTTATTCATATGCTTATCCTAACCCCTCTTCTGTGAAACGAACTGCACTGGCTTCTATACCATAGTTTTCTTATGGATCTCGCAGAATGATGAACTCTTTGCCACCCCTTCAAATGTGGTTGGTGAAGAAACATAACTAATCTCTTATGCAGGGACAGGTCTCCAGACAAACTTAATGGTCTGAAAAGTTTGCTAGAGTCTTGAATATGCTTGAATGGATGCAAGCTAATAATGAAGAAATGATTTATTCATTTCTCACATCCTCATATTGCTATACCTGTTATACTATTGATGAAACTGATATCATATTCACTGATGAAGTATGTGGGTTCGTAAGTTGCACTAATTCATCTGTAGGATGAACAACCCAAAGCTACTGAGTGGGTCCTCGAGAGTGGATGCAAATCACATGACCGGTGACAGGAACTTATTGATGGACACTGCTTTATCTCCATCTCATCTGAAGCATATCACCTACGCTGACAAAGGCAAAAGCAAGGTATTGGGTCTATGTAGGGTTGCAATCTCAAAGGATAGACACATGGACAAAGTCATGCTTGTTGAGTCCATAGGATTCGACCTCATGTCTGTTTCAATGCTTTGTGATCTTGATATGGTTGTCATCTTTGGCAAATATCGTTGCATTGTGCTAATGGAATCTGAAAATTCTGAAGTCTTCGAAGGCTTCAGGAGAGGATACTTGTATATTGTAGATTTCTCTGCAGGACCACAGCCTGCCACATGTCTACTAGCAAAAGCTTCAGAAGGCTGGTTATGGCATCGACTACTTGGTCATGCTAAGATGAGGAACTTGCATACTCTCGTGAAGAATAAGAATGTCATTGGCATCGAGGATGTAAAATTCCTCAAAGATCATCTTTGTGGGGCTTGTGAGGCTGGAAAGATCACCAGATCCAATCATCCCTCAAAGACTATCATGACCACTTGTCATCCCTTTGAATTACTTCACATGGATCTCTTTGGCCCTACTCACTATGGCACACTCACTAATTCTGCATCATTATATGGCTTTGTTATTGTTGATGATTACTATCGTTATACATGGGTGCATATCATCACTTACAAAAATGAAGTGCAGGAAGTCTTCAAACGATTTTCCTCAAGAGCATCTACGAACTTCATTGTGAAGATCAAGCATATCAGGAGTGATAATGGGACCGAGTTCAAAAATACTGGTCTTGATGAATATCTTGATGTACTTGGTATTACTCACGAGTTATCTGCTCCCTATACTCCTCAACAGAACAGCATCGTGTAGCGCAAGAATAGGACTCTTGTTGAGATGGCTTGCACTATGCTTGATGAATACAAGACTCCACCACGTTTCTGGCCTGATGCTATTGATACTGCATGCCACATCATTAACACGGTATATCTTCAGAAATCCTTCAAAAAGACCTCATATGAACACCTCACTGACAAGAAACCCAACGTAAGTTATTTCAAAGTCTTCGGTGCTAAATGCTAGATTAGAGATCCTCGTCACCACTCTAAATTTGCACCAGAAGCACATGAGGGTTTTATGCTTGGTTACGGAAAGGACTCGCACACCTACAGAGTCTTCAACACCTATCATCACAAGGTTGTTGAAACCGTAGATGTGCGGTTCGATGAGACTAATTGCTCGCAAAGAGATCACCTACCTCCTGTGCTAGATGAAATGTCACGTGAGGAATCCATCAAGTTCAAGGCTACCGAGGATGTCCTCCCTACCGAAGAATCTACTGAAGAAGTCATTCCAGATCGTGAAGAAAATCAAGCTGGTGCTACTGAAGAAAATGGCCCTAAAGAAAATGTTGTGCCAAATCAAAGTCGTCAACCTGCTCATCCTTGCATTGCAAATGAAGTGCAGATTGAGAGAATCATCGATGACATCAATGCACCAGGTCCTCTCACGCGCTCAAAAGCTTCACATTTGTCTAACTTTTGTGGGCATATTGCATTTGTATCTATCACAGAGCCCACCAAAGTTGATGAAGCATTCATGGAGCCTGAGTGGATTCAAGCTATGCAAGATGAATTGCATCAATTAGAGCTCAAAAATGTGTGGGAGCTTGTCAAGCGACCAGACCCACGCAAGCACAATATCATTGGCACCAAATGGATATACCGCAACAAGCAAGATGAAAATGGCCTTATGGTGAGGAATAAGGCTCGTCTTGTAGCTCAAGGCTACACATAGGTTGAAGGAATTGATTTCGATTAATATTTTGCACCTGTTGCTAGACTTGAGGCTATTCGCATATTACTTAATTATGCTAACCATCATAATATCATACGTCAAATGGATGTGAAAAGTGCATTCCTCGATGGTAAGCTTGAGGAAGAAGTATATGTTGCTCAACCACCAGATTTCCAGGATCCAAAACTTCTAGATCACGTCTACAGACTCAACAAGGCCCTCTATGGCCTCAAGCAAGCACCTCGGGCGTGGTATGATACAATGAAGGAATTCCTCATGAAGAAAGGCTTCAAACCCGGTTCACTTGACCTAATCTTTTCACCAAAGCATATGATGATGAATTATTCGTGTGCCAAATATGTGTTGATGATATTATCTTTGGTTGTACTAACCAATGTTAGAGTGAAGAATTTGCTTATATGATGAGTAAGGAATATCAAATGTCTATGATGGGAGAGTTGAAAATCTTCTTAGGTCTTCAAATTCATCAACAATGCAAAGGCATATTCATATCCCAGGAGAAATACCTCAAGGATGTGTTGAGGAAATTCGGCATGCAAGATTGCAAAGGTGTCAAAATCCCTATGCCCACAAATGGCCATATATGCACCGATGAAAATGGTAAAGACTTTGATCAAAAGGTATACTGCTCCATGATTGGCTCTTTATTGTATCTACGTGCATCTAGTCCAGATAGTATGCTTAGTGTTTGCATGTGTGCCCAATTTCAAGCTACACCGAAGGAATCACACCATAAGGTTGTGAAGCATATTCTTCGATATCTAGCTCACACTCCAACACTTGGATTATGGTATCCCAAGGGTTCAACTTTTGATCTCATTGGATATTCTAGCTCTAACTATGCTAGTGATCAGGTGGATCGCAACTCAACATCAGGCACATGTAATTTCCTCGGATGATCCTTGGTATGTTGGTCCTCGAAGAAGTAGAACTGCGTATCACTCTCTACTGCTCAAGCTGAGTACATTGTTGCTGGATCTTGCTGTTCTCAATTGCTATGGATGAAGAAAACCCTCAAGGACTATGGCATCAATGTGAAGAATATGCCACTCTACTGAGACAATGAGAGTGCTATCAAGATTGCTCACAACCCAGTTCAGCACTCGAAGACTAAGCACATCTAGATTCGTCATCATTTTCTTCATGACCATGTGTTGAAGGGCGACATCTCCATCGACCACGCGAATACTGAAGATTAGCTGGCGGATATCTTCAGAAAGCCCTTGGATGAGAAGATATTTAGCAAGTTGCGGTGTGAGCTAAATATCTTAGAATCTTAGAATGTTCTTTGAAAAGGACACACATCCTAAAACTTATGCAAAATTGATGACTTAGATGTGCAACACACGAAGTAACATTTTTCTTCAATCAATGAAGACTAACCCTCTAAGTGTGAAGAAATTAATGAAGAATTTGATTCTCAGAACCCTACGACAATTGTACGCGGTGTATGAAATCATCATTCTCATACGGTGGGATACGCCACCAACCAAAATTGAAATTCTTCAATTTGAGTTTTTTGTAATTTCTTAAATTTTTTAAATTCTTCAACTTTGCAATTTCCTCAGTCTTTCTGACTCTGTTCTTCATTGCAATATATATATATATATGTATATATATGAGTTTTTCATGTCCTCTATAGCATTCACTTATAGCTATTTCTTCAAGTTGCTTTTTCATCTAAGTGAATGTGATCAGACCATTTCCCCCTCTATGCTAAACTCAACCCAGATTGTTCACAAATTCTTCATGTGTGTTCTATTAGAAACACGTTCAAAATCTTCACTGTGTCCTTGAGAGATGAAGAATTTGCGAACGAAACATTAACATTTTCATATCTAATTTTTCGGCTTTTGCCGCTCAAATTCTTCCGCATCCCACGACAGGATTAAACTACTCACCCACGATCTCACACGGTCTCCACCTCTCAGTACGTGGGTGACACATGTCGCTAGAATAGCATGGGTCAGGGGCACGTTCGTCAATACCCCTCCCCTTCACCTGAGCTCATTTACTCCGCTCGATCTCTCTCTCTCTCTCTCACTTGAGCTCTCTGACCTAGCGCCACCCCTAAATTCCATCATCACCGGTGGGGAAGAGCTTCGCTGCCTTGAACTCGTGATCATCGTACTCGCGCCGGCCGCGAAAATCTTCATCTCTGCCGCCGCCGTAGCAGTCTTCCTCCGCCAAGTTACGGCGTGGAAGATCTGAACGGAAGAACTTCCACAGTTCATCCCACAGCTCGCCGTGTTCTTCATCAAGGGTAAATAAAACTCGCTTTTACTGCCCTTTTTTATTTTGATGATTTACACAAAATCTTCAAAAGATGTTTATTCTTCAACCTTCATATGCTTAACCACCACAGTTGCTTCTGTTCTTGATTTATTTCTCTAAGATGTGTTTTTCTTCCAGATTCCTGAACTGTGTGGATTTCCAATCTATACAACTCTGGAACCTAAGACAAGAACTCTTAGTGAAATTCTTCAAGACTCCCCTAGTCAAATTCCTCAAACGTGATTCCTTTTGCAAACAAATTCTAAGAACGCATATGACCTCTCCAAATTCTTTGCACCTATAATCTGTTCACAGGTACACATGTCTGCTGCTGAATCACTAGGTTCTCATCAACTTGACCCGTTTGCAACGTTCCTCGAAGAAAGACTGCATACTTCTTAAGAGACATCTATTGTTCAGAATCCTCAGTTGAAGAATATGGCTGAATAAAAGCGTCCTGAGAAGGGAAGAAAAAGGTCTGAAACTAACACTACCTTCGAAATCCCTGAAGAAATCTATGAAGAATATTGTACTCCTGATGAGGCCACTCATGGCAAAGAGAACAAAAATCAGTGCATGGTGCGCATTTAGAAGATCAAACGCAGATGGACACGGGAATGGAGAGAATACCGCTATGTCACTCCGAAATACATGAAGAAATTTGCTGTCAATCCTCCTTGCCCAAGACCTCCTTTGGCTCCAGGCCAAGAAGATGATCCCTCTAGCATCAGAAGAGGTGAGGAATTTGCCAAGGAATTGTCGAAGCACCAAAGAAAATTGGCTAAGGTAGCAAAATAAGCAGTCAAGAAATTCAATGAAGATTCTCCTATTGCTGCTGCTGAATCCTCTGCTAGTCACCCCAAGAAGGCTATGAAGAAGAAATCAGCTGTGAAGCCATCTTCTTCTGCAATGCCTCCACGGCCCAGCTATTCAAAGCCCCCATGGCCACCTGCTCAAGCAAAGCGCTCAGATGCACCTACAAAGTCCTCAGCACCTGTGTACCTTGCCGTGTGCCAAAGGACAACAGGCTTCTCAATTCCTTCAGGTGCTTCAGCTAGTTCCTCAGCTCAGCCTCAACTGCTGAAGAAAAAGGCCACTGTTGGACGCGGCGCAAGGCCAAGTCCTCACAAGAAGCAGGTCACCTTTGAAGTTCCATCGTCTGATGAGGAAGCTGATGATGAACTTGCAGAAATCATCAGAGGCCGACAACACCGGGCCGCTAGTGCCAAAGGTAGTGTTGTGCCACTTTTGCTGGATCCGAAGAAGATCCTTGATTTCATCAATCTTTGGCATAAAGATCCCAACACACCTCTGCCTGATCTCAACCTCTCACTAGGAGAAAGTCACATGTTCACTGCCTCTATCGCTGAAGAAAAATGGAAATTTGATAAGGCAAGATTAGTGAAGAAAGCTTAATACATGAAGGAGCATTATTGAAGAAAAATGTCTTGAAAATGTCCACTGAAGAACTTGTGACTGTTCAGTCTGAAATTAAAGCTCTCAATGATGAATTTGACTCATATCGTGATGATTGGATAGGTGCCAAAGTCAGATTCGTCAAGCTGGCGAAAGGCCTCAAGACCAATGTTGTTGCTGCTGCACAACAAGAAATTCCTCAGGGTGAAGCATCTGCTCAGCCCACTGAAGAACATGCCATCATAGCTGATGAAAATCAGGCTGCTGATGTCACTAAGAGTGCCAGGGCTGATGATGAAATTCCAGCTCCTGATGAAATTGCGAGAGCAACTACCAATGTTGCGCCTGAAGATCAACCCAGGCTAGCTGAAGAATCTGCTGTTGCGCCTAACGAAGCTGAACCTGCCAGGGCAACTGCAACATTTGTGCCTGAAGAATCTTTGCCTCTTTCATCTGCTCCTCCTGCAAAGTCATCACAGATGAAAAGCACTCACCTTCCTTCTTCATCATAAGCGAAGAAGACAAAAGCTGCAGAAAAGGCAGTTGTGAAGAAAAGGAAAGCATCAGACGCCTCAGAGTCTTTAGCTCCGAAGAAAGTGAAGACTTTGGCAAGCTCATTCCAGAATCCAATTGATGTTGTTCCTTTGACTATCATGCCGTCAAAGGAGATTGTTCCTTTTGGTGAAGAATATGTCATCGTTGATGACATTGATGAAGAAAATCTCTCTGCTACTACGTCAGAGCAGTTGGATGATGAAATTGAAGTGGATGCAATCCCTTCACCACTACAGGTATCACCACCCGTGCCTCTGTTCACTGCTGAATAGGCTGGCGTTGAAGAAATTGATGAAGAAGAGGATGTGGACAGCGGGTCTATGACTCAAGTGCTGAATGATGATTATTGGGTAAGTCATCATCCCAATTCTCCTCTGACCACTCCTCTGCAGCAAATTCCTCAGTCCCCCGTGCAAACTGAATAAATTCATACGGCTTCTGATGGAGGTCAAGCTTCACTTCATTCTAACTGTTAAGAAGTTCCAACCACTAGTGTTGATGAAATGGAGAAGAAGACCAAAGAAGGAACTGCTCCAGAAATTCCTCAGCCTGAGGTTCCAGAGGTTGTGCATCAAAAGGCTGTGAAGATGTCCACTGCAAATCTTCAGCCCAAGCCACAAAATCCTCACACCAAGAAGCAGAAGTTCAAGGCTGATGACTTCTTTGTTGAGCATCATATCTTCTCTGATTTCAAACCATACGACTCTGCTCGACTTTGCCACAAGTGTTTTTGGACTGCCTCTCAGATGAACTTTTATTCCTCATTGCTGTTTGACAAGGATAAAGTGTTTGACCATGAGCATCTTCCTCATGTGGATATGGAGTCCCTTCCGTGTTTCACCCCAATCCTCAGTGTTGTTCATGACGCTGGTCTGCTCAATTTGTGCATTGACATCTATAACTGGAATGAAGAGCTTATTCTTTAGTTCTATGCCACTCTGCATCTCACAGGCAATGTTGATGACGTGAATTCTTGTGTTCTGGACTTGATGACTGAAAATACTCATCACAAAGCTCCATCCTTTGAATTGCTTCATGTCGTCCCAGTCAGTCCTCCCATTGAAGGCGCTCTGAAACTCTATGAGGAACCTAAATTGCAAAATCGTCTGATGCAAGTGCTGATGAAGCCTTTGAAGGCTGGCCAAGCTCCAAGGACCAATTTCCTCGTTAAGGATTTGATATATGTGCCAAGAACCGTCTATCGCATTCTGGCCAAAACCCTTAGTCCAATTAAGGGCCACAGCTCTAAAGAAGAACAATAAGTTGTTGGCATCATGAAGAATCTTCTTTTCAACATCATGCATGGTATTCCAATCAACTACCATGATTTCTTCATGAGGACTTTGGACAATGTTGCTTTGTCACCATTTGAGTTGAAGCCTTACGCTCCCTGGATCATGAAATTCATCAGATCAAGGACTTCAATTACAAGGGTGACTTTCATAATCATGTCAGTTATTTGCCCCCCATTGAAGTCCTCAAGCGGACTATTTCCTCAGCAGATGAGAAAGGCAAGGCTGAAATCATTGATGAAGGCACTCGTCCTTTGGATGGTCAATTTCGCAAGGCATCATCCCACTCAACAAATGATGACTCTGCCACCCATGACACTGCTGCAAATGCTTCAAAGCAAAATCCTCAGGCCACTGCTCCACGTGTGATGACTGATCGTGAACTGCTGCTAAGTCTTCATCAGAAGGTGGATAGAAATCACAAGTGGGTCAAGCGTCGGTTTGGTGCAATTCTTTGGAACATGACTATCACTCAAAACACTGTGAAGAAGAATCACCATTATATGCATCATGTCTTCGATCGTACCTGGGCTATTCTTTCGCATATCTACACTGATGATGAACTCAAGAAGATGGACTTCCAACAGGACTTTGACTGGTCTCATCCACCTTCAAAGAAATTCAAGAAGGTCAAAGTTCCTCAGCTGGTCGTCAGCTCATACTCTTCATCACGCGAGACAGACGAAGCTGAATATTTGGACGACACTACGGCAGGCCCTACAACAACACACGACCCCAACAACGCTGGCGATCCTCCATCGACATCATGATGATATTCTTCAGGGGCATTAGTCCTCACTTTTCGTCCCTTTTGGTCATTTGATGACAAAGGGGGAGAAATTTGAGTTAGTCTCCAAGCGGGTCTCTTATATGGGCGTTTTTGCTAAGTTACAACTCTCGTTCTTCTGATGTGTTTGATTCGCCGAGTTGTAAACTTAAGTAATATGGTGGTCTGATACTTTTGGCTACTTTCTGCATGCTTAATTCCTGAAGTACTTAATGCAAGCATGCTGAATTTCGTCAGACACCATATTTCATCATCCATTTCAAATTCTTCATACGACATGTTAAATGCGTGTATGAATTACAAATATAGGGGAAGATCTCCATGATATTACTCTACAATGTGCATTTGCTATCTGAAGCAACTTCCTCAACCATGAACATATTCAGGGGGAGTTCTTCTATATCTTGCAATCAAATTCCTCAATACTTAGCACTTTCAATTGATATGTTTATCCCTGTTGAAAACTTAACCTATTTGTCATCAATCACCAAAAAGGGGGAGATTGTAAGTGCATCTAGTGCCCCTTAGTGATTTTTGTGTATTGAAGACTTATCGGTTAAGGGACTAATATGTTTGTGAGTGTACACAGGCTCTATAAGTCGATGAGGAGTTTGATATTTATGATGAAAGTCGACCCCTAAAAATGTATGTTGTCAGCTGAAGACTATGGTTCTCCTGAAGATTTTGAAAGTGAAGAAATCAGTATGACCTCGAAGACTTGGATATTCATGCGAGGATTATGAAGCGTGAAGACTTTTGTTTTTGTAGTTTCATTTTCTCTTTCTTTAGTCATAGGAAACACCGTACTGTTAAAGGGGGTCGAGGTAATACTAAGGAAAGTGATTTCCAAGTGATGCTCATCTCAAAATCCTACACCGACCCAATCCTTTCAAGTTAAGCCATTGGAAATCTCATATCAGTTCAATCAATTTCTTCAGAGAAAGAGATGAAGATCTTCTGGTCTCTGAGGAATTTGTTCTGACTGAGGAGTTAGGAATTCGCTTGTGCGGATTGCCTACATAGTGAGGAACATGATAGCCCCGAGGAATTTGAACCTCAAATACCGATCGTTGTTGTGCTATGTGCCAGCTGTCCCGAAATATCTACCCACCTAACGGTCATACCATTAAAGGGCATTTATGTCTTATCATGTTGGGCTGGTCCCTAGGCTATAAATAGCTGCCCCCTACTACCATTAGCTGGTTGGATGCTTTGAGAGAAACTAACACTTGTCATTGAGAGCATCCCATCCTCCGAGGACTTTCAACGAAAATCATAAAGTGAGGAAAAATCCAAAACCAAACACCTACACACCCAAAGTGATTGAGCATCATTGAAGAGATTGTTACTGTGTGGAACCAATGCTTGTTACCTTTGAGGACTGTGTATCCTCCAGACGGTTAGGCGTCACGGTCTGAGCATCCAAGAGGAATTGTGGATCGCTGAGTGACCAAGTTTGTGAAGGTTTGGAAGTCACCCGAAGACTTACCATGAGTGTTTGGGCGAGGTCTGTGTGACTTTAGCTCATGGAGAATATAGTGAGGATAGACCTTGCCCAAACACTCGTGGTAAGTCTTCAGCTGACTTCCAAACCTTCACAGACTTGGTCACTCAGCGATCCACAATTCCTCTTGGATGCTCAGACCATGACGCCTAACCGTCTGGAGGATACACAGTCCTCAAAGGTAACAAGCATCGGTTCCCTACAGGAAAAATCTCTTCAATGATGCTCAATCACTTCAGGTGTGTAGGTGTTTGGTTTTGGGTTTTTCCTCACTTTATGATTTTCGCTCAAAGTCCTCGGAGGATGGGATGGTCTCAATGAGAAGTGTCAGTGTCTCATAGTCTTCAGCCTGCTTATCCCGTTTTCACTCTTTCTGTACTCTGTGTTTGTTTTCATTTCATCATGATGACTATGCTGTTGCTCTGTTATGCTTATACCTGAGTACTAATTCCATTGCTAGTGTGTCGTCGCTTAGGAATTTCTTCACCTAGAAATTCCTTCGTGATGAATTTGTAAAAATCACCTATTCACCCCCCTCTAGTCGATATAACACACTTTCACAATTAAATACAATCAATAAATGAACAATTATCATAATTGAAGTCTTTGTAATCCAATAGAGTGGGCACACCACTAGTTAAAGTTTTGACCTCTCTAAACCCACTTTTATCAATTTTCTCATAAAGATTTTCACCCTCTGAATTATCGGGGTGCCTTATACGACAAAAAGTACACTTCCGTGATGATACGTGTTCGTCACAGTAGGTCATGTTTTCTGTCATGCATGTACATCCATGACGATTTTATGACAGAATCAAGATAGTCATACCTGTGCTGTCATAGAAGTGTTCCATGACATTACCAAAAATTATCATCACGGAAGTGTCCACTTCCATGACGATAAATCGCGCGCCATAAAAGTGCTTTCGTCAAGGGTAACCAGCACGTGGCATCCACCTTAATGGGTCCTTGTTAAGATATCGGGTTCCGGTTTGGATCCGATAACCCGTTAACAGCCCGGACCAATGGTCATTTTCCACGTGTAAAATTCTCAATGGCCAGAGAAATCACGTGTTGGCTCACCGTTGGGACATATGTCATCCACTCATAGGACCGAAAACGCCTATGATACGTCGACACGTGGCACGGTGCTAATCCTCAAGTGCAACAAATCATCTAGCACTTTCCAAAGGTGGAAGTTATAAGTATGGAGTGTAAAACCCACAAGGAGCTAAAGGCAAGATCAATATTCTCTCAAGTCCTATTTGCCACTAATACGACTCTACGTACACCGAACGTTTGCTTCCAACTAGAAACGAGAAATAAAACTATGTTGCGGGTATGAAGAAGATAACTTTGCATGGTATCGGGGAAATAAAATATAAAATTAGGTGTTGTTATCATAAAGTTAGAATATATTACTATATATTATAAATAGCGAGTTTGTAATAATGATGGGTCGGTGATCATTATTGTAATTTCATATGAGGGAGGGGCATATGCTAACATACTTTCTCTTCTTGGATCATATGCACTTATTATTGGAACCCTAGCAAGCATCCGCAGCTACTAAAGAACATTAAGGTAAAACCCAACCGTAGCATTGCAGCATCAAGTCCCCTTTATCCCATACGCAACAACACCCTCACTCGGGTTTAAACTTCTGTCACTCTAACAACCCCCTATAAGAGAATCATGAACATATCGCAACACCCTACAGCAGGAATCCCTCACGTGTGCGCAGCATAGAAGGCACCATAGGACAGCACCAAAATAAAGCATACAACTCAAACCAATCTATATCAGCAATCAACCCAAAGGACAAAAGAAATCTACTCAAAACATCATAGGATGGCAACACATCATTGCATCATAATATGTGGCATAAAGCACCATGTTCAAGTAGGGGATTATAGCAGGGTGCGAGAGAGTGGACCGCGTAAAAGAGATGAGGATGGTGGTAGCAATGGTGATGTTGATGAAGACGATCACCACGGCGATGGTTCCCCCGATGGCACTCCGGCGCCACCAAGAGAGTGGGGGAGCGGTTCTTCCCTTTGTGCTTCCTCCTCCATGGCCTCTGCCTTAGATGGGGAAAGGTTCTTCCTATGGTCCTTGGCCTCCTTGACAATGGTGACCCCTCCGGCTTCCTCCTCCATGGCCTTTGCTGATATTGGCCCCTCTGCCAAGGTGCCAGAGAGAGCCTAGATTGGCTTTTCGTGGGTACAAAGGCTTACAACGGCGGAACTCCCAATCTCTCTTATGTTCTGTTTTTTTGGATTTATAGGAAGGGTTGGCGTCGGTTTCACGTCAGGGGGGGCCCACGAGGTGATCACAAGGTCAAGGGGCGCACCCTAAGGGGGATGCCCCCCACCCTTGTGGTGGCCCCGGGACTCCTCTTCTGTATATTTTCTTCCAGTATTTTTTATATTTTCTAGAAAAATTCTCCATTGATTTTCAGCTTGTTATGAGACTTTTATTTCTGCACAAAAACAACACCATAGTAGCTCTGCTGGAAATAGCGTCAGTCCGGGTTAGTTATAATCGAATCATACCAAAATCATATGGATTCCTTGAAAACATGGCATCAATGGTTCATAAATTATAGATACGTCAGAGACGTATCAGCATCCCCAAGCTTATTTCTAGCTCATCCTCGAGTATGTAAATAATAAAAGAAATAATTTATGAAGTGTGAATGCCATCAAGTGCATGAGTTTGATCAATGAAAGTTCCAAGCACTTTTTCCAGCATTTTTCTTTATCATAAATAGTAGCTCATCTTCATAAAACTTCTCATGATCAAG
Organism: Triticum aestivum; assembly: GCF_018294505.1. NCBI lineage: Eukaryota > Viridiplantae > Streptophyta > Magnoliopsida > Poales > Poaceae > Triticum > Triticum aestivum. The sequence continues at coordinate 451,813,378 of NC_057810.1, read as the reverse complement.
TAAGGAGATATTCCCATTGCCGGCGTTCTGGGAATGGGGGTCCCCAGACTTGCCTGCCTACGGCCTGCGGCGTGGGTCGAGTGGTAGCCCAGTACGGCCCATCTTCATCAACGTGAGACTCAAGACCCTCGCGAGGGGCCAAGCCTCGCAGGGCGGACGACGCAAGGCTTCCTCAGGGGAGGCCTCGCCCGACAGGCTCACGAGGAGGCAGAGAGATCAAGGGAAGGGTACATCGCAAGGTGCTCGTGACGCAAGCCGTGACGATCGAGACCAGGAGGGCGCCAGGCGGGCGCCGGCCTGCGCAGTGTCCTTGTTTCCTCTGCACAGGCGTGGAGTACCAAGGCATCAGGTAACGGTTACCATTTCAGTGCAACGAGACCAAGACCAGCTGAGCGGCAGCATGGAGTTCACCGTGGAGCCCAAGACGGCGTCATCGCCAGTGCCTTTGGTAGCTGAAGACCAACTTTAGTCAGGATAACTTGTACCAGATGTTCCCCTTCACAATGGCAGTTGTTGGCGCCCTTCCCGCTCAATATTTGTGAAGAGGACCAGGGCCTCTATAAATAGAGATAGCCACCACAGTAGGAGGGGATCGATCGAATCCTTCTCAAGGAAACCACCACCACAAGAACACCTCTCGCGAGGCTGTTCTTCCCGATACTGTTCATCATATGCCCGTGAGGCAATCCACCACACCACACACTTGAGTAGGGTATTACACCACAATGGTGGCCCGAACCAGTATAAATCTTGTGTCCCTCGTGTTGTTCATCACTTTTAGCTTAGATTCTCGCGAGGCGATCAAATGCGGATAGGTAGGGGGGAGATCTTCGCGCGCACTGTCGGCATTCTGGGAACGGGCATCCCCAGACTTGCCTGCCTGCGGCCCATGCCGTGGCTCAAAAGGGGGCCCAGCATGGCCCATCTTCATCAACACAAGCCTAAGACCCTCGCGAGGGGCCAAGCCTCGCGGGGCGAATGACAAAGAGCTTCCCCAGGCACGGCCTCATCAGGCTGGCTCACGAGGAGGCGGAGAGTTCAATGCGGGGTACCTCGCGAGGTGCCCATGACGCAAGCCATGACGAATAGGGGCGCCAGTCGGGCACCAGCCCGCGCAGTGTCCTCCTTTCCTCTTTGGTGCAAAGGGAGCAAGCGCAGGCAAGAGCATAAAGCAAAGGCGTCCATTTCGGTGCAACAAGACCAAGACCAGCCCAATGGCGGGAAGGAAGTCATTGTGGAGCCCAAGCAAGCGTCACCACCAGAGCCTTTGACAGGCGAGGACCAACTTTAGTCAGGATAAGTGTACTAGATGTTCCCCTTCAAAATGGCCAATTGTTGGCGCCCTTCCCGCTCAATATTTGGGAAGAGGCCCAGGGCCTTTGCCTATAAATAGGACTAGCCACCCCCAGGGTAGAGGCAGCTGGACCTGATCTAGAATCTGGATCCTCACCAAGAAACTAGTAGATAGAACGACTGAACTCCTCCTAGCAGTTCATCGCCCCAGCCAAGAATAGACCCTCGCGAGGCTGTTCTTCCTTGTATTGTTCATCATCAGCCCAGGAGGCAATCCACCACACCACACACTGGAGTAGGGTATTACACCACAATGGTGGCCTGAACCAGTATGAACTCTGTGTCTCTTGTGTTGTTCCTTTGGTAGTTTAGATCTCTGTGAGGCGGCGAGGAACAGGTAGGCAGAGGGTGAAATCTCCGCGCACACCCCAGTGTTCGAACCTCAAGGGTCTGCCGGAACCCTAAATCCGACATTTGGCGTGCCAGGTAGGGGTGTGTAGGAATTCGTCTTCCGTCGCCCAGTTCTTCTCCGACCATCGCATCCATGTCTGACGCTCGTCTGGCCCGCGCCCAGCGCCGAGCCGCCCTCGCTTCCCGTGTCGCCCAGACGGCGCCCGTCGGCGGGCGTCCGTGTCGTTCCCCGTCACCTGCCGTCGACGCTGCCACCGGCCCGGCAGGGAACGAGCAGCAAGCGTCGTCCCAGCATCCATCCATGAGGCGGGACGGCCGCACTGCTACACCCTCGCTCACCCCAACTGGTCCTTCGTCCCGCGCGCCCCGCACGGCCATGGAGGCTCGAGCTGCGCTCATCACAGCAAACGAGCTCCTGCGCTACCGTCCCGTCGACGACGTCTACAAAGAATAGCTCGACCGAGTCGCCGAGCTCGTCCGTGCCGCGGGGGGCTCCCCCGCGCCGTCATTCTCGCTGCACCGTGCCCCGCAATGCACGGGCGACGAAGCTCTGGGGGCGCCTCAGCCGCCTCCCTCTCAAGAAGGCGCCCTGGCCCCAAGGCGCGTGGCCCCTGGGCGGAACCCGCTCCGTCAGGCGCCAGCGCGGCAAGAGCAAAGCTGCCAAGAAGTCCCTCGCCCACGAGAAGTTGCCCGAGCGCTCCCCGCTCCGGCTCGTCGTGACCATGCCCCTGCTCCAGCACGTCAAGACCCCGTGCTGCTCCAAGCTGCAGCGCATGGGGACCCGCAGGACCAAGCTTTTCATCACCCGAGGCCTCCCGTTGCCACGGCGGGCTGCCGCGCCTTCACCACCGAGCTGCGCAGCGTCACGTGGCCCGGCAAGTTCGAGCCAGACCTGCCTCCTCGCTACGACGGTATGGCTGACCCCACAGAGTTCCTCCAGCTCTACGAGCTAGGCATCGAGGCTGCCAACGGAGACGAGAAGGTCATGGCGAACTGGTTTCCCATGGCACTCAAGGACGTGGCCCGCACCTGGCTCCTGAACCTATCCCCAGGCACGATCTCCTCCTGGGAAGAGATGTGCACCCGCTTCATCGCCAACTTCCAGGGTACACGCGACCGGCCACCCGCGGTGAGCGACATGCGCCATATCAAGCAACAACCAGGGGAAACCCTACAGAAGTACATCTAGCGCTTCAACAACACGCGCCTCAAGATTCCCAAGGTGACCGAGGAGGCCATCATCTCAGCCTTCTGCGACGGTGTGCGCGACGTCAAGATGAAGGAGGAGCTGGTGATGCATGAAGATCTGTGCACTTCCTTGGAGCTGTTCAACTTGGCAACCAAGTGCGCCAGGGCTGAGGAAGGGCGTCTCTCCCTCCTCGAGCTGCCTGTCGCAGAATCAGAAGAGAAGAAACCAAAGGCCAAGGATGTGAAGCGCAAGGGGGCTGCCATGCTCGCGGCAGAACCAAACACCAAGCGGGGCAGAGACCAGCCCGAATCTTCCAAGGGCAGTCGGTACTGCGTGTACCACGACCTCCACACCCACAACACTAACGAAGGCCAAGAGCTCCGAGCCGTGTGAGAAGGAAGGACCGGCCGGCGCCCCGACCGCAGCAACTGGGGCTACGGCCGAGGAGGAGGAAGGAACGTAGGACGCTGGGAAGACCGCGACCCTCGCCAACGGTGGCGCGACCAACCTCGCAAGGATCGCTGGCAGGACCCGCCTCGTGAGGGAGGCTGGAGGGATCAGCCTCGCGAGGATCGCCCGCAAGGCAACGCAGGCCTCCCTCCACTACCGCCACAGCCAAGGAGAAATGAGGACCGTCATCAGGACGAGGGGGCTGGGGGCTTCTAGGAGCCACGTGCGATCACCTGCATCCTGGGCGGAGCTCAAGCCTCAGCCTCTCAACGCATCTTCAAGCGGTTAGCCCGCGAAGCAAATGCAGTCCTCCCCAAGCTCGAGGCCACGCGCCCTCTCAGGTGGTCAGCGTGCACCATCATGTTCAGCTCAGCAGACCAACTCAAGTGCGCGGCCACCGCCGGAGTCCTCCCAATGCTCTGTTCCCCAATCATCAACAACGTGCTAGGCACCAGGACCCTCATCGATGATGGGGCAGGGCTCAACATCCTGTCCGTGGAAACATTCAACAATCTCCAGGTGCCCTACAATCAGCTTCAGCCAACCAAGCCTTTCTCCGGAGTCACCAACGGCTCCACGGTCCCGATTGGGCACATCCTCCTCCCTGTCACCTTCAGGGCGTGTGACAACTACCGCACCAAGCTCATCGACTTTGACGTCGCCCACATTCGCCTGCCGTACAATGCCATCCTCGGGTACCCAGCGCTGGCCAAGTTCATGGCCGTAACCCACCACAGCTACAACATCCTCAAGATGCCAGGGAGTGGCGGAGTCATCACGGTGCCCTGCGAAGAGAAAGACGCGGTATGCTCCCTGGAACGAGCCTTTCAGGCCGCGTCACTGGAAGACCCAGATCGCGGAAGCACGAGGCTTCTCGAGACCGCCCCCAAGAAGAAGAAGACGTCGTCTGGCCTGGCCCCTTAGGAGGCAGGCCCCTCAGGGCCCGTGCCTGCCCAGGGGGAACCTCCTTCCATCGCATAGGAAAGTGCGCACAGCGCCCTCCTCTTGCAGGGCTTGGGGGCTCTCCCCTGGAGGGCCGCCGACCTCGCCAAGGTCACGAGAGAGGCGCTTGGGCACCACTTGGAAGCGTGTTTCGAAGCACGTTTCCCTCAGGAAGGAGCAAGGCAAGGAGGGCTAAACCCTCAGGAGTTCGTTAGCAAGGCCATTCAGGAGCTACAGGACTCAAGAGTCATGAGAGGCAGCCGCCGCTTACCCGCTGTGGCCCCCCATCCAGGCAAGGATGGTGGGCTGCGCGTCTGCATTGACATACCAGGGCTCAACCGAGCAGCATCTCAGGAGCGCCTCTGGCCCTTGCGAGTGGGGCGCTGCGAAGGTCCACCCCACAGCTACGTTCGCATGCCTTATGGCTTGCCGAACGCAGCTGCTACGTACCAGCGCCTCATCAGGGGCATCCTGGAGGCTCAAGAGGTCAGGTGTTCCGCAGCCCTGGCGGAGATGGAGATGGTCCGCGAGGAGCCACCTGCGCCTCCGGAGCCTCTCGAGGCCCCAGGGCCTGGGAGCTCGTGAGGATTGGCTACCACCACCCACCGAGCCTGCTACGCCAACACCCCTCCATCGTCAATGCTATCAGGTGACATCTTTCAAGTTTCATTTCCAGCTGGGAGCGCCCTCAGGGCTGCATCATTCCCAGGCCGCGTGGGTCCGTCCCTATGGCGTGTATCCCTTTTGCTCGTGTTTTTAGCATACTTTGTTGGGGGCACCCCTCGGGCTGCATTATCCCCAAGTCGCTCGGGTCAGACCCAGCGGCATGTACCCTTCTTGCGTTTATCTTAGGGCTATGCTTTCTGCCCATCATACTTGTTATTTAGTGCCTGTTCGTGGCACCTTTTCTCCCTGGGTGTCGGCAGCTTGCATGTTAAAGGGGGGGTGCCTGAGCATCGCGACTTAGGGCTCCTACCGGCTCTCCAGCCCTCACCCTCTGGCCTTGTCCACGGCATCGCGCCTGGCATACCAGCGACGGCTGAGACCAGCTCGAGGGCCGGGACCCGTGGACGTAGAGCTTCGGCATCTGGCCAAATTTGCAGGAACACACCCCAAGATAAGGCTCAGCGCCAGGCGGAACCCGCCCTGAGGTAGGGCCCCGTGAGTCCCGCGCTGGCTCACGGGTGCCCCAATACACCTCGCCAGGCATTTCATGCCTCGTCGCCTCTCCAAAGCAACTAACTGCTGACTGTCGATTGTGACGACGAACTCTCGTTCTTTCTATGATGAACCTGCAGGATCTCTCCAAGGAACAGCGTCAGGCGAGGCCTTCACGGTGTCTACTTCACTCTTGTCCGCGCAAACCGCTTGCACATTAAAGGGGGGGTACCTGAGCATCACGACTCAGGGCTCCTACTGGCTCTCCAGCCCTCACCCTCTGGCCTTGTCCATGGCATCGCAACCTGGCATACCAGCGACGGCTGAGACTCGCTCGAGGGCCGGGACCCAAGGATGTAGAGCAGAAAGGCGAGCGAAGGCGAGAGGGAAGAGGCACGCGAGGACCTCGCCAGGCAACCCCTCGCCGGCCAAGGCACGAACCCGGCACAGCACCAGGAAGCGTTTCCTGACCCTCGAGATAAGTCACTCTCCGGAAACACTAGCTATCGCAGCACCGTCACCGCCTCCAATGCAATCCCGTGTTAGCAACGCCACCTTCCTTTCTCACCAGACGATGGCTGCTTGATCGCTAAATGGGACCTCCTGAGCATCGCGACTCAGGGGCTCTTACCGGACCTCGGGCCACTCACCTCCTGGCCTTGACCACGGCATCGCGACCAGGCATACAAGCGACGGCTCAAGCCGCCTTGGGACTGGGACCTGTCGGTGTAGAGCATCAAGCCCCCGCGAGGTTCGAAAGGAAGAAACTAAGCTAAAACGGAATAGGCATCTCGCACTGCTTCACGATAAGGATCATGTTGAGAAACGGAGCTACAGACACCTTACAAGCCCCCACGGGGTACATTCTTGGCTCCTCGCAAGAACAAAAGACGCGTATCCTAAGGAGTCCTAATTATAGGAACCGCCGCGGCAGACGCCATCATCAACAGTGGGCCGCCTGCCACCAGTGCCAGTCCCATCCAGATCAGGGGCGGCGGCGGCCTGACGAGCCCGCCCTGCTCCAGGAGCGGCGCAGTCTCAGGGGCTCGTAGCTGTCGTCGCTCGACTTCGGAGTCGCGAAGAGCTTGGCGGAGTCGCTGGATCCTCCGGCGCCCTTATCGCCTGGGGACCTGCCAAGGGAGCGGTTAGCCGGCCTCAGCCTCGCCGTAGCGGGGTCCCGACCGCCTCTCCAGGGGAAGCACTCCAGCCGGCGACCATCTGCATCGAAGAATATCACCGAAGCACCGTCGTACTCCAGGTGGATCGCAAGGGCGCCCCTTGTCCTGCAGACCCGGGCGATCTCGCCCCAGCCTCGAGTCATGAAGACCTCGCCTGGGGCAATGACCGTGACCTCTGCCCCGGTCGCGGGGGTGCTGCAGCCGGCGTGCTGCAGCCAGAGCCCCAGGAGTTCCCCCTGTGGGATGACGGAGGTGAAAAAGGAGGGTGGCGAATCCAAGATTGAGGAGGCATGCCGGCGTAGAGCATGAACTCTTGGGAGGAGCCTTCGGCATGGACTCTAGGGGGAAAGACGCACACCTTCGTGACCTATCGGCGCCGACGGCGGCGTCGCCCGTGGCGATCGGCGTCGACTCCTTCAGGGCCCTCGATATGGGCGTACAAGGGAAGTGGGAACCCTGGTGGTAGCCGTTCACACCAGGGCCTCGGCACTTCCTGGCGGGCGCCGTCATCCCGATGGCAGGGGGCTTGCCGTTTATTCGGCGGAAGCGGGTCAGGATCCTCTCGGGGAGCCTTTTCCTTCTCTGCCGCGGAGAACCGGTGGATCGGAGCCATTGCAGCAAGATGGAGCAAGGACCAGGAAGAAGGAGAAGCAAGAAGAGATAGCTGGAAGGGCACGCGCCGTTCCGTACTTATAGCCGGCGAAGGCCAACTGTGGGGACCGCGACTCATAAGTCATGATCACCGAATGCACGTGTACAGTGATCCCAGAGATCGATGCTCACTGAACACACAGAAGCTGAATAACAAGAGTCTTACATCCATACATACCGTATTACACAAATAGGACCATTATGGTCGAGTCTTGAGTATAACATCGCAGCGGAAATCTTCATCGATAACTTGGACCCATGCCATCTGCCTTAACCCTACAGGCATTCTGACTGGGAAACGTCCTAGCTCGCATGTTCGTCACCGAAGTATTCTTCATCATATCCCGTTCTTTCATGCTTGGCCAATAAAATAACTAGTGGCAAGCCAATGAGTACTTTGAATGTACTCGCAAGCAACCCAAGAGTGATAACAAAATAATTATGCAAAGCTCTACAGCTTAATTGGCATTGTTGCGGAAAGCTAGTTTTTCTCATGCAAGTATGATCAACATTTATCAAGGACAGGAATGCGTCTGCAACAAGCATCAGGAGGTTACAGACATCAACATCGAGAAAGAGTTATGAACAACTCATGCTCAAGCTCATCGTGACTTCCTCACGAGTCACATCAGCAATATCACCAAACGGTGTTGTTTGTCAGAAACATATGGACATAGTCTAAGCAGCACCGCCCAACCGTCCTTGACCATGGACACGGCTATTCGAATAGTTTTACACTCTACAGAGGTTGCACACTGTACCCACAAGATCCGGGGAACTTCCATGTCAGCCACGACCCGCGGTACCTCAAGTACCCGGGGTAAGCACCCGATCACTACCTTTCCCTAGACGACACTAACATGGAGTACACTCGATTGGTAGTAACCCCCATGCCTAACATTTCACATCATAAAGTTGTGGAGCCTCGCTCCCATATTCATCACATACCACAAGCACGGTGTACCAACGGTGTGTCCGGTGCCCTGTGAAAACAGTCATGGCCGCCCTACCTGTCACGACCCCGTCCCGAGAGAGAGCACCAACTCTCCCCCGTCACTGGTAATGCAGGCTCCAAGCTAGTACCGGCCTAGGTAATCAATAATGCCCTTTCCCATATAAGGGTAGAGTGGTTGCGCATGTAAGGTTGGGACAGTCGACAAATCTTAAATCTAATCCGTCTCTGTAAACAACACTTTCATCAAGCCTCGGTACACTAGCTCTCCCCCAAGTAGTGACCTAGTTCATCATCATCTCCCAGGGGCATTAGTGGCACCCACTGGGCTATTTGCAAGTATGTCAAACCACACTTGGTTTCTTTCCATGCATAACCCCGACCCATTTTGCTCAGCCAACAACTATAGCATACTTCTACAACCCACCAACACAACTCTAAACAAGGATAGATTCATGATCAATGCAAGTATCAACGGGGTATGCAACGAAGGCAAACCTAGCAAGGTTGCCATTCAAGATATCATGCATTCAACAGTCACGGAAAGAAATGTTACTATGATAAAAAGGGTTCATCATGGTCAAAGGGCTGCTTGCCTGTTTTAGCAAAGTCTTCGAGGTCTTCAAATATCTCTGGTCCAACTCCGAGCATTTCGTCTACTTCGTCAACTATCGTCGAAAGCAACCATAATAGGCAACACAACAAGGCAGGAAATAAAAGTGCTCTAAAAATGTGAGTTGGACTTTTCTGGGATACCTCTGGTCATATGAGGAGTGACCAAAGTGGTTTCATTCGGATTTGATGAATGGATATCTCTGAACATTTCAATATGATGGAATCAAGGGATTTGTGGATTTGCAAGAAGTGTACAGAAATATATTTTTGAAAAATGAGCAAATATACCCATTTAACAAAGGATGATTTTATAAGCATCTAGGAGTTGGTTTCACTGGATTTGGAGTTCAAATGAATTTCCTATGAATTTGCAGAGTTGACAAATATGAAGTAATGGCTCATAATATTGTGTGGCGCAGAAAGTATTAATAAAAATGTTCATAAACTAAGTTTTGAATTTAGAAGCATCTAGGAATTTGAATCATTGCATTTGGATCAAATATGAGCTCTCTATAATATTCTAAAGTTCATCATAGAAATGAAAAAATGGGATTTTATTTAATTTGTGTGAAGGAAGGTTTTCTGGAAAAATGTGCATGTTGCACCAGCAGGTAGAGCATGATTTATAGAGTCACTAGAAATTTGACTCATCAAATTTGGAGTTAATTTGAATAGTTTATGGATTTTCGAAGCTCGCTGGAAAAGAAAAAGAAATGGATTTGTGTTATACCTAAACTGTGCGCAGGGCGCAGTTTAGCACCGCAGTGCACTGGGATGGCCCAGCTGCACGGCCACGCGGCTAAGAAGGGCCACGCCGAAGGCGCACTGCGGGAAGGCGCCACCCAGCGGTGCAAGCGGCTCCCCTGGTCCCGCCTCCAGTTAACCTGACCTGCGGGGCCGGCTCGGTTGCCGCTGTCGCCGACAGGCGGGCCCCCACGCTAGCTGGCGAGGCGGTCGTCCTCTACCTCCCACTCGAGACAGAGCAGGGGAGGCAGAGTGCACGCCGGCGCTCGTCCAGCGATAGCCGGCGCCTGCGGCCGTCTCCCGCGGCACTCCTCCTATGGGAGAGCTCAGCGCGGAGCGGTGGATCCGTTGGGGTTGGTCTGTGCCACCGGAGGGGACCCAGGTGACGGTAGTCTTGACATCGGCGGACGGGGTTTCGGGCGATGTTTGGGCACGGCAAGGCGAGCATGGGAAGGAGAAAATGGTGCGCGTGGAGAGTTTGTGGTGGTGCTGGTGCTGCTCCGGAACAAAGAGGTGGGGAGGAGGGGCTCTCTGTGGCGCAAATTTAGGCGGAGGCCAGCGGCATTGCCCCGGCCATGGAGATGCAAGGAGGGCACAAGAAGGGGAATGGCTTGGTCCAAAGGATGCTCGGGAGGGAGAGGAAGCAAATGGAGCAGCAAGGAGGGTCTGGAACGGCCTTATATGGCGAGGCCGCGGCTCACCGTAGACGCGGCGCACGGGTGGCCGCGGCAACGGCTCGGGAGGCCAGGGGAGAGGGCAAGGACTTGTCTGCGGCATTAGTGGGGGTGGAGTAGGGCGCCAGGAAGAGAGAGAAGGAGCGGGGACGGGTCAGAGGCATCGCGCGTGTGAGGCTGCCCATTGGAGCCCTCGGGCGGCCGGTGCGCGTGCGAGAGGAGGCAGCAGGAGGAAGAGAGAGAAGGGGGCCAGCTCAGTGACGTGTTGCGGACGTCGAGGCACCTCGACTGGCACGAGTGGGAGGCTCGAGATGGACGGGAGTGCGGCGGCAGGGCTCGGCCTCCACTGTAGCGCGCTCCAGAGCAGGCTTTTGGCCGGCATGAGCGCGCTTTGCGCGCTCTGCCGTGTCCACTTGCGTCTGGAGTGTGCTGGGTGATGGGCTAAAGCCTGGGGTGACGTTGGAGAGCTAGCAAAGTCAAAGAAAGAGAGAGAGAGAGCAGAAAGAGAGGGAAAGTTGCTGGACAAAGATGAAAAATGAGGTTCTCACCCCCAAATAATTGAGCTGAAGCAATCCAACTTTTGCCAGTGGTAGAGGGGTTCTAGGACATGATGTGGTAGGAATTATGGCTCAAGGAGAATCCATCTGGTGCCCCAAATGTTGATCACAAAATTATGGCAGAAGGTGTTTGAGGGTAGTTTGGTCAAGCAAATGGATCCCACTTGGCATCAGGATCCATAGGATCAAATGGCATATATAATTGGGGATGATCACCAAGTTTGATCTCATTTGAAGAAAGTTGCCAATGTAACTTTGGCAAACCCTAGAAATTAGCAGAAATGAACTTGTGTTGATCTAGTTGAGCAAATCACTTATCCTTGATGCACCACTCGGTGTAGTGTCATCATTTGAGGTTCTGAACATGCCCACAAAAGTTGAGATCAAAAGGAGAAAGTTTCCAATGTAGAGTTACTCAAATTTGGTTCTGGACAAGAAGGGTTTTGGGGAACTTTGATCAAGTTAACTTGTTCTCCAGCTTGTGCCACTTGGTCCAGATGAATAATTAGAACATTTGAGCATGTTCACAAGGTTTGAGAACATTTGGAAATGTTTGGCAATGTAAAGTTTCTCAAACTTCAAAATGGACAGAAATAGTTTTGAGGGGATTCCATGGGGTTATACTATTCTTCATGACATGATACTTGTCAAGATCATCCAACATGTCATATGTGACATTCTAGAATTTTCTTGGAATTTTTGGAGAATATTTCCTTTGTAAATATTTCAAAAGCTTGAAATATCCAGAAAGGGTTTTTGAGGGGTTTGACCAATATTTTGAACATGACCATGTGTTTAAACTCTTATATATGGACAATATATGTCCACTGAGTTTCCCTAGATTTTTCCCAAATATTTTTAAAGCATTAAAATAATTTTAACCTATAAAAGGCCATTTCTGGCCTTAAGAAAAAGCCTTTAAATAAAATAGGAAAATAACTTTTAAAATTATATTTTTGTGGTTTCTGGGTATCCTATATCTAATAGGAGTCAAATATATTTTTAGAAAGATTTTTACTGCCCTTAATTAAGTACTTGCAGTGCAAACCTCAATTCAGGGGATTTTGGAAAACTAATTTTTGAAAATACTATTTGGCCAAATTAATTTTACAAGAAATTATTTTTATGTCATATACACATGGCATGATCATTGGGAAGGGTTTTTGGAGCAAGGACATGAAGTACAAGAGTTGGAGGATTTATTTTGATTTTTAGAGCACTTGCAAACAACAAACAAAATCCAATCAAGGCAAAGTCCAAAACACTCAAAAGTTTCAACCATTTTATCATGATTTATTAGCTTAAGTGTTGTGGCATGAAAATCAGGGTGTGACAGACCTACCCCCCTTACAAGAATCTTCTCCCCGAGATTCCTAGACTAGGCGCGGAAAGGGATACAGAAACTTGGATCTGGGGTAGTCTTCAAGTCCTCATGTTGCTTCTGCTTCCGTGTAGTGCTCCATTGAGATTGAAGTACTTGATGGTGTGGCTTCATGTATGACGCTCTTCTTGATCCAGGTTGCTAATGTGTAGCTCACGGTAGGTTAGATTGGGCTAGGGGTCGATGGCTCGGTGGTCAATGTCCTTATTAGTGCTCGGGCTAGCTAGGAAGTTGGAAACACTTCCGGGGTTGTGATGCATGGAAAGCGTTGTGCACATCAGGTTACTCAGGTGGCAACTCCAGCTGGTAACTATCTTCTCTTCGTCTCGTAGTGATCTTAGAAGGGGTTGTTAAATTTTGGAGTGATCTCGAAGGGGGCCGATGAATCTTGGTTTGGGTCTCCTTGTCATGGAAATGCTTTGTTCCTTAGAGAGGAGTGGCTTGTAGATACACATGGTCTTTGACGCGGAAGTATACTTCTTGAAGACGGTGGTTGTTCATCCTCCTTGGCATGGCGGTCTTCAAATGTTCCTAAACTAGCTGAATGGCTCTTCTTCCATCTACGGGTGAACAAGTAGGTCACCAAATGATGATGACAACTATCTTTCCTAAGCACTCCATGAGGACTTTGTTCACAGGGTACATAAAGGAGGCTGGGGAATTAGTGGTGGTCTTGTTGAGTGTGGGCCAAGGTGTTGTTGATCTAGAGTCGAGACCCATGGTCATGGTCCGACCATGTTGTAGCTTGGTAGGGTTTAAGGGTTTCAAGGATTCTAGGGTGCGAGTGAACGTTTATCCTTGAGCACCATTCCTGAGATGCCAATTGTCTATCTAGTCCTTTAAACAAATCACATCATATCACCGATAGCATCATTTTGCATAGGTCAACTCCAATCATCACTCATGTGATTCATATCCTCATGGCTCCCGAGAGGAGGTCTAAAAAAATCATATATGTCTACAATCCCCAAACTCATATGTATGTCTACCCCTAAAAATCCATGGGTAGAACATATAAGTTGCTAAGCTTGAACGTGACAATCCAAGTGCTCAGCCTGTTCTTCCAAGGTCTAAGATAAAGCACCTCTATCCTAAGGAAACACGTCGTATGCCACTCCAAAATCTTGTTTCCTTCCTATGAATCAACTCCAGCAACCCATTAACTACACCAATCATTACATGATCCAGTAGTTCTACAAATCCAATCTCTATGGTGTTCCACACGATCTTCTAATATCATATAATTCACAAATACTGGGAAGGCTACCTTACTATAGTCAGTCCACCAATTTCGATTATCATGGTCAAGTAAACTCCAAGGTCAAGCTTATATAGACTCCCTAAATAAACTCCGACAATTAGTCCAATCTCCTAGTTTATCGTCCACCGAGAAACATGGTATCATGTTCGAGATCATCAGTCTAAATCCAATTTACTCCGAACCATGTAGACATACTCAGCATCCATATTCAACTAGAATCACCTGCTAAAATCCAAATCTCTTGTCCAACGGGAATTCCTACATGTTCCCCCAAGTCATTTACGTAATATCAACTCTCTCCTATCAATATCCCATGGCTAAGACAAATCCAAATACTTCCAAGAATTCCAGCATGCGAACACAATTATCCTACTAAATCCAATTTACTCAGGGGTATTGAAATCTATGCTACTCTATAATCATTATCCCACCAAGTTCATCTACCAACATGGTAGCCTTATAATCCACCAAAGAATCTCAGATAATTCCTCAAAGTCATTGATATAAACTCATCAAGTCATTTGTCCTCTATTCCTATATCCTTAAATTGGTCTTCCCTATGGCATCATCAGTTTTGGTGCTATCTTAGGATGATAATGTGCTCGTCCACTATGTCCACTAGTTCCATAATGAACCCAGTGACAAGCAAGGTTACGGAGGCTTAACAGGTTCTCTTGCAATTCTGTGGGTTAAGCACATGGTTAAGGTTTCGAGCTGGGGTATCTCGTGAAGTCTCAAAGGGTCTAGGATTGGGTTCCTAATCTTGAGGAGTAGACATAACATTACTGGGCTGCACTTGGTCGAGGAGGCTGCAACAAAAGTCTCCAGTGCTCGTTGGTTGTCGAAGTAGAATCCATGGTGTATCTTGTCTTGCTTGTCTTAAGTTGAGGAGAGAGATGAGAGGGAAAAGTAGCATAGAGGAGGGAATGCCTAAAGGGGGTTCTATAGTGCAGGTGCAAACAAACGGGTGCCAAAAAGGGCCAAACAAAGGAAAACAAGAAAGGTGATATAGTCGCGTACTTGTTGCCTAGGGCAAAAGGGCGACTGATATCAAAACACAAACAAATAAAAAAAAGCAACACACAATCATGGTTCTATTCGAACTATCATACGGACTCGACTGCGCATAGGGGGTACACGACACATCCTACCCTAGGGGTTCTCGGACTCAGTAGTCGTGCCTTGTGCCTCATGCAGTCTTCTGAGTTTTCCTCAGGTGTTGCTATGTCTCTTGTAGTTGTTCGATGAAACAATCTGGGTTGAGCCTGAAGATTCTTCAACAACTTCTCCCCTGTTGAAGTGATGGGGTGAAGGTGGTTCCTCGTAACTGGCATCGACTTGGTCTTCTATTGTCTTCTTAATCACGACGATCCCTTTTTGTCTTCTAAGCCGTCGATGGTACCAGGTAGGTAATCCTTTATGCAATGACATTATCAAGGCGTAATAGAGGTCCATCATGTCGGTTACGTTGATGACAACATCGACACCAAGAGCGGGGGATGAGGAGAACCGTTTTCCTGCTCACTATGGTGAGGCGGACCAAATGGCTAGGTTCTCATCCATCGGTGGTTGCCGATACAACAACGGTAGTGACAGGGTTACTCTATTAGCGATGTATATCATTATCTTGCATATTCTATGCCCTGATCATCGTAGGCTAAGGTTGCATCATCTTGGGGCAGTGTCATGGGTGTCACCATCTCCTTTGTCTTCAGGTCCTCATTCCTCGAGGATGTATCTTCTGTTGGTATCGTCTTGTTGGGATGTCACCAATCTTGTGTTCAGGAGATGTGGGTGAACGTCTGGCAAGGCATCTTCCTTCTAGATTATCCACGAGGATTACAAGGAATCCAGTGGTCAGGGGCATAAGGGTTCTAGCGACCAAAGGTTTTGAAGGGGAAGAGATGAATAAGGAAAGTATACCTTAGTTTTCGAAAAACTGAGAAGGGGAGAGAAGTACAGATAGTTTTGAAAACTAGTAGTAGTTTTGGAAATAGTTTTACCCTAACTAACGACCAAGCTAACTAAGGATTCCTACAGTCAGGATGGCTCTGATACCAGCTCTATGGGGACCCCGACTCATAAGTCGTGATCACCGAATGCACGTGTACAGTGATCCCAGAGATCAATGCTCACTGAACACACAAAAGCTAAATAACAAAGTCTTACATCCATACATACCGTATCACACAAGTAGGACCATTATGGTCGAGTCTTGAGTATAACATCACAGCGGAAATCTTCGTCGATAACTTGGACCCATGCCATGTGCCTTAACCCTACAGGCATTCTGACTGGGAAACGTCCTAGCTCGCATGTTCGTCACCGAAGTATTCTTCATCATATCCTGTTCTTTCATGCCTGGCCAATAAAATAACCAGTGGCAAGCCAATGAGTACTTTGAATGTACTCGCAAGCAACCCAAGAGTGATAACAAAATAATTATGCAAAGCTCTACAGCTTAATTGGCATTGTTGCGGAAAGCTAGTTTTTCTCATGCAAGTATGATCAACATTTATCAAGGACAGGAATGCGTCTCCAACAAGCATCAGGAGGTTACAGACATCAACATCGAGAAAGAGTTATGAACAACTCATGCTCAAGCTCATCGTGACTTCCTCACGAGTCACATCATCAATATCACCAAATGGTGTTGTTTGTCAGAAACATATGGACATAGTCTAAGAAGCACCGCCCAACCGTCCTTGACCGTGGACACGGCTATTCGAATAGTTTTACACTCTGCAGAGGTTGCACATTGTACCCACAAGATCCGGGGAACTTCCGTTTCAGCCACGACCCGCGGTACCTCAAGTACCCAGGGTAAGCACCCGATCACTACCTTTCCCTAGACGACACTAACATGGAGTCCACTCGATTGGTAGTAACCCCGTGCCTAACATTTCACATCATAAAGTTGTGGAGCCTCGCTCCCATATTCATCACATACCACAAGCACGGGGTACCAACGGTGTGTCAGGTGCCCTGTGAAAACAGTCATGGCCGCCCTACCTGGCACGACCCCGTCCCGAGAGAGAGCACCAACTCTCCCCCGTCACTGGTAATGCGGGCTCCAAGCTAGTACCAACCTAGGTAATCAATAATGCCCTTTCCCATATAAGGGTAGAGTGGTTGCGCATGTAAGGTTGGGACAGTCGACAAATCTTAAATCTAATATGTCTCTGTAAACAACACTTTCATCAAGCCTCGGTACACTACCTGTCCCCCAAGTAGTGACCTAGTTCATCATCATCTCCCAGGGGCATTAGTGGCACCCACTGGGCTATTTGCAAGTATGTCAAACCACACTTGGTTTCTTTCCATGCATAACCCCGACCCATTTTGCTAAGCCAACAACTATAGCATACTTCTACAACCCACCAACACAACTCTAAATAAGGATAGAGTCATGATCAATGCAAGTATCAACGGGGTATGCAACGAAGGCAAACCTAGCAAGGTTGCCATTCAAGATATCATGCATTCAACAATCACGGAAAGAAACGTTACTATGATAAAAAGGGTTCATCATGGTCAAAGGGCTGCTTGCCTGTTTTAACAAAGTCTTCGAGGTCTTCAAATATCTCTGGTCCAACTTCGAGCATTTCGTCTACTTCGTCAACTATCATCGAAAGCAACCATAATAAGCAACACAACTAGGCAGGAAATAAAAGTGCTCTAAAAATGTGAGTTGGACTTTTCTAGGATACCTCTGGTCATATGAGGAGTGACCAAAGTGGTTTCATTCGGATTTGATGAATGGATATCTCTGAATATTTCAATATGATGGAATCAAGGGATTTGTGGATTTGCAAGAAGTGTACAGAAATATATTTTTGAAAAATGAGCAAATATACCCATTTAACAAAGGATGATTTTATAAGCATCTAGGAGTTGGTTTCACTGGATTTGGAGTTCAAATGAATTTCCTATGAATTTGCAGAGTTGACAAATATTAAGAAATGGCTCATAATGTTGTGTGGCACAGAAAGTATTAATAAAAATGTTCATAAACTAAGTTTTGAACTTAGAAGCATCTAGGAATTTGAATCATTGCATTTCGATCAAATATGAGCTCTCTGTAATATTCTAAAGTTCATCACAGAAATGGAAAAATTGGATTTTATTTAATTTGTGTGAAGGAATGTTTTCTGGAAAAATGTGCATGTTGCACCAGCAGGTAGAGCATGATTTATAGAGTCACTAGAAATTTGAATCATCAAATTTGGAGTTAATTTGAAAAGTTTATGGATTTTTGAAGCTCGCTGGAAAAGAAAAAGAAATGGATTTGTGTTATACATAATCTGTGCGCAGGGCGCAGTTTAGCACCGGAGCGCACTGGGCCGGCCCAGCCGCACGGCCACGCGGCTAAGAAGGGCCACGCCGAAGGCGCACTGCGGGAAGGCGCCACCCAGCGGTGCAAGCGGCTCCCCTGGTCCCGCCTCCACTTAACCTGACCTGCGGGGCCAGCTCGGTTGCCGCTGTCGCCGATAGGCGGGCCCCCACGCCAGCTGGCGAGGTGGTCGTCCTCTACCTCCCACTCGAGACAGAGTAGGGGAGGCAGAGCGCACACCGGCGCTCGTCCAGCGATAGCCGGCGCCTCCGGCCGTCTCCCACGGCACTCCGCCTATGGGAGAGCTCAGCACGGAGCGGCGGATCCGTTGGGGTCGGTCTGTGCCACCGGAGGGGACCGAGGTGACGGTAGTCTTGACGCCGGCGGACGGGGTTTCAGGCGATGTTTGGGCACGGCAAGGCAAGCACGGGAAGGAGAAAATGGTGCGCGGGGAGAGTTTGTGGTGGTGCTGGTGCTGCTCCGGAACAAAGAGGTGGGGAGGAGGGGCTCTTAGTGGCGCAAATTTAGGCGGAGGCCGGCGGCATTGCCCCGGACATGGAGACGCAAGGAGGGCACGAGAAGGGGAATGGCTTGGTCTAGAGGATGCTCGGGAGGGAGAGGGAGCAAATGGAGCAGCAAGGAGGGTCTGGAACGGCCTTATATGGCGAGGCCACGGCTCACCGTAGATGCGACGCACGGGTGGCTGCGACAAGGGCTCGGGAGGCCAGGGGAGAGGGCAAGGACTTGTCTGCGGCGTTAGTGGGGGTGGAGTAGGGCACCAGGAAGAGAGAGAAGGAGCGGGGACGGGCCAGAGGCATCGCGCGTATGAGGCTGCCCATTGGAGCCCTCGGGCGGCCAGTGCGCGTGCGAGAGGAGGCAGCAGGAGGAAGAGAGAGAAGGGGGCCAGCTCGGTGGCATGTTGCGGACGTCGAGGCACCTCGACTGGTGCGAGGGGGAGGCTCGAGGTGGACGGGAGTGCGGCGGCAGGGCTCGGCCGCCACTGTAGCGCGCTCCAGAGCAGGCTTTTGGTCGGCATGAGCGCGCTTTGCGCGCTCTGCCGTGTCCACTTGCGTCTGGAGTGTGCTGGGTGATGGGCTAAAGCCTGGGGTGACGTTGGAGAGCTAGCAAAGTCAAAGAAAGAGAGAGGGAGAGCAGAAAGAGAGGGAAAGTTGTTGGACAAAGATGAAAAATGAGGTTCTCACCCCCAAATAATTGAGCTGAAGCCATCCAAGTTTTGCCAGTGGTAGAGGGGTTCTAGAACATGATGTGGTAGGAATTATGGCTCAAGGAGAATCCATCTGGTGCCCCAAATGTTGATCACAAAATTATGGCAGAAGGTGTTTGAGGGTAGTTTGGTCAAGCAAATGGATCCCACTTGACATGAGAATCCACAGGATCAAATGGCATATATAATTGGGGATGGTCACCAAGTTTGATCTCATTTGAAGAAAGTTGCCAATGTAACTTTGGCAAACCCTAGAAATTAGCAGAAATGAACTTGTGTAGATCTAGTTGTGCAAATCACTTATCCTTGATGCACCACTCGGTGTAGTGTCATCATTTGAGGTTCTGAACATGCCCACAAAAGTTGAGATCAAAAGGAGAAAGTTTCCAATGTAGAGTTGTTCAAATTTGGTTCTGGACAGGAAGGGTTTTGGGGAACTTTGATCAAGTTAACTTGTTCTCCAGCTTGTGCCACTTGGTCCAGATGAATAATTAGAACATTTGAGCATGTTCACAAGGTTTGAGAACATTTGGAAATGTTTGGCAATGTAAAGTTTCTCAAACTTCAAAATGGACAGAAATAGTTTTGAGGGGATTCCATGGGGTTATACTATTCTCCATGACATGATACTTGTCAAGATAATCCAACATGTCATATGTGACATTCTAGAATTTTCTTGGAATTTTTGGAGAATATTTCCTTTGTAAATATTTCAAAAGCTTGAAATATCCAGAAAGGGTTTTTGAGGGGTTTGACCAATATTTTGAACATGACCATGTGTTTAAACTCTTATATATGGACAATATATGTCCACTGAGTTTCCCTAGATTTTTCCCAAATATTTTTAAAGCATTAAAATAATTTTAACCTATAAAAGACCATTTTTGGCCTTAAGAAAAAGCCTTTAAATAAAATAGGAAAATAACTTTTAAAATTATATTTTTGTGGTTTCTGGGTATCCTATATCTAATAGGAGTCAAATATATTTTTAGAAAGATTTTTACTGCCCTTAATTAAGTACTTGCAGTGCAAACCTCAATTCAGGGGATTTTGGAAAACTAATTTTTGAAAATACTATTTGGCCAAATTAATTTTACAAGAAATTATTTTTATTTCCTATACACATGGCATGATCATTGGTAAACGTTGTGGGAGCAAGGAGATGAAGTATAGAAGTTGGAGGATTTATTTGATTTTTAGAGCACTTGCAAACAACAAACAAAAATCCAATCAAGCAAAGTCCAAAACACTCAAAAGTTTTTTTCAAAACACATTTTATCATTTTTTTATTAGCTTAAGTGTTGTGGCATGAAAATCAGGGTGTGACACCAACCGTCGACCTCCACGATCGCAGGTAATCGTGACCCGCTTTGCATGCAGGGACTTGTCAATTCGTACAGTTGCCGAGGCGTCGCGGGGAAGTGGAGACGCCCACGTCCAATCAACCGCCACGCGGCGCCCAAGGTTGCAGGCTGTTAGGGCCCGCGGCGCTTCGCACTTGCCCTTTCGCCTCTCTGCTCGGCCAAGTCCGGGCGCGCCTTGGGCCCGGGGGCTATTGTCGGCGTTTTGGGAACGGGGGTCCCCAGACTTGCTTGCCTGCGGCCCGCGGCGTGGCTCAAAAGGGTCCCCAGCACGGCCCATCTTCATCAACACAAGCCCAAGACCCTCGCGAGAGGCCAAGCCTCGCGGGGCGGATGACAAAGAGCTTCCCCAGGCACGGCCTCATCAGGCTGGCTCACGAGGCGGCGGAGAGTTCAAGGCGGGGTACCTCGCGAGGTGCCCATGACGCAAGCCATGGCGACCAGGGGCGCCAGTCAGGCGCCAGCCTGCGCAGTGTCCTCCTTTCCTCTTTGGTGCAAAGGGAGCAAGAGCAGGCGAGAGCATCAAGCAAAGGCGTCCATTTCGGTGCAACAAGACCAAGACCAGCCCAACGGCAGGAAGGAAGTCATTGTGGAGCCCAAGCAGGCGTCACCACCAGAGCCTTTGATAGGCGAGGACCAACTTTAGTCAGGATAAGTGTACTAGATGTTCCCCTTCAAAATGGCAAATTGTTGGCGCCCTTCCCGCTCAATATTTGGGAAGAGGCCCAGGGCCTTTGCCTATAAATAGGACTAGCCACCCCCAGGGTAGAGGCAGTTGGACCTGATCTAGAATCTGGATCCTCACCAAGAAACCAGTAGATAGAGCGACTGAACTCCTCCTAGCAGTTCATCGCCCCAGCCAAGAACAGACCCTCGCGAGGCTGTTGTTCCTTGTATTGTTCATCATCAGCCCAAGAGGCAATCCACCACACCACACAATGGAGTAGGGTATTACACCACAATGGTGGCCTGAACCAGTACAAACTATGTGTCTCTTGTGTTGTCCCATTGGTAGTTTAGATCTCAGCGAGGCGGCGAGGAACAGGTAGGCAGAGGGTGAAATCTCCACGCGCACCGCAGTGTTCGAACCTCAAGGGTCTGCCGGAACCCTAAATCCGACACGCACCCTAGAGTTCGAACCTTAAGGGTCTGCCGGAACCCAACATCCGACATTTGGCGCGCCAGGTAGGGGTGCGCCGGAATCTTTCTTCTGTTGTTCCGTGTTCGATCACCCGTCGTGTCCATGGCTGACACTTGTCGGGCTCACGCTGAGCGTTGGGCTGCTCTCGCAGCCCGCGTCGCCCAGACGGCTCCCGTCGGCGGGTGTCCCCGTCGTTCCTCGTCGCCTGCCGCCAACGCCGCCACCGGCCCGGCGGGGAACGAGAAGCATGCCTTGTCGCTGCATCCTTCGGTGCGGCGGGAAGGCTGCACCACCACCCCATCGCTGACTCCAGCTGGTTCATCGTCCCACGCCCGTCGCGCCCCCACGGACGCGCACGCCGCATTGCTCCTGGCACGTGAGCTTCTGCACTAACGTCCCGTCGACGACCTCTACAAGGAGTGGCTCGCTCGCATCATCGAGCTCGTCAGCGCCGCAGGGGGCTCCCCTGCGCCATCCCTCTCGCTGCCTCGCCCTCCGTCCTGTGCAGGTGGCGCAGATTAGGAGGCGCCTCCGCCACCTCCTCCCTAAAAGGGCGCCCTAGCACCAAGGCGCGCGGCCCCAGGACGAGATCCACCGCGTCGATAACCCGTGCGACAAGAAAGGAGCTGCCAAGAAATCCCTCGTCCCCACGAAGGTGTACGCGTGCTCCCGGCACCGGTGCGCCATGACCGCATCCCTGCGCCAGCACGTCAAGACCCCGTGCTGCTCTTGCAGCGGCACGCGGGAATCCCCAGGAGCAAGCCCCGCATCAGCACAGAGCTCCAGTGGCCACCACAGGCTGCCGCGCCTTCACCACCGAGCTACGCAGTGTCGCCTGGCCAGGCAAGTTCAAACCTGACCTGCCTTCTCACTACGATAGCACTGGCGACCCCGTGGAGTTCCTACAGCTCTATGAGCTGGGCATCGAAGCCGCCAACGGGGACGAAAAGGTCATGGCGATCTGGTTTCCCATGGCACTCAAGGACGGTGCCCGCACCTGGCTCCTGAACCTATCCCCTGGCATGATCTCCTCCTGGGACGAGATGCGCACTCGCATCATCGCCAACTTTTAGGGCACTCGCGATCGTCCACCGACCGTGGGTGACCTGCGCCGCATCAAGCAGCAGCTTGGAGAGACCTTGCAAAAGTACATCCAGCGCTTCAACAGCACTCGTCTCAAGATTCCCAGGGTGACCGAGGAGGCCATCATCTCGGCGTTCTCTGATGGCATCCGCAACGTCAAGATGAAGGAGGAGCTGGAAATCCACGAAGATCTGTGCACATCTCTGGAGTTGTTCAACCTAGCGACCAAGCGCGCAAGGGCTGAGGAGGGATGCCTTTCCCTTCTCGAGCTCCCGGCTGCAGATCTAGAAGAGAAGAAAGCCAAGGCCAAGGATGTGAAGCGCAAGGGACCAGCTGTGCTCGCAGCAGAGCCGGACATGAAGCACGGCAGGGATCAGCCGGAGTCGTCCAAGGGCAGCCGGTACTGTGTGTACCATGATCTCCATACCCACAACACCAACGAATGCCAAGAGCTCAGGGCCGTGCGAGAAGGCCGTGTCGATCGATGCCCTGAGCGTAACAATCAGGGCTATGGCCGAGGCAGAGGAAGAGGTGGAGGACGATGGGACGATCGTGGCCCTTGCAAAGGGTGGCGTGACTGGCCTCGCGAGTACCGCTGGTAGGACCAGCCACGTGAGGGGGCTTGGAGGGATCAGCCTCGAGAGGATCGCCCGCAAGGCAACGCAGGACTTCCTCCTCTGCCACCACCACCAAGAAGGAATGACGACTATCATCAGCACGAGGGGGCTGGGGGCTTCCAGGAGCCACGTGCAATCGCTTGCATCTTGGGGGGTGCCCAGGCCCCAGCCTCTAAGCGCATCTTCAAGCAGTTTTCTTGCGAAGTGAATGCAGTCCTCCCCAAGCTTGAGGCCACGCGCCCTCTCAGGTGGTCTGTGTGCGCCATCACGTTCAGCTCAGCGGATCAGCTCAAATGCGCGGCAACAGCCGGTGTCCTCCCGATGCTCTGTTCCCCAGTCATCAGCAATTTGCAAGTTACCAGGACCCTCATTGATGCCAGAGCAGGGCCCAACGTCCTGTCCATCGAGACATTCAACAATCTCCAAGTGCCATATGATCAGCTTCAACCAAGCAAGCCTTTCTCAAGAGTCACTGATGGTTCCACTGTCCCGATAGGGCAGGTCCGCCTGCCTATCACCTTCGGGCAGCGCAAGAACTACAGTACTGACCTCATTGACTTCGATGTCGCCCACATTCACCTGCCATACAATGCCATCCTCGGGTATCCCGCCCTTGCCAAGTTTATGGCAGTAATTCACCATGGCTACACCGTCCTCAAGATGCCAGGAAGTGGCGGAGTCATCACGGTCCCCTGTGAAGAGAAGGATGCATTGTGCTCTCTTGAATGCGCCTTCCAAGCCGCGTCAATCGAGAACCCAGACAGCAAGAGTGGAAACCTTCCTGAAGCAGCTCCTGAGAAGAAGAAGACATCAGCTGGCTCAAGGCCTCAGGAGGCAGGCTCCTCCGAAGGCGCCACATCAGGATCTACGCCCATCCAAGGGGTGCCACCATCCATCGCATAAGGACGCGCGCCTGACGCCCTCCTCGGGCAAGGCTCAGGGGCTCTCTCCTGGGGAGCCAACGACTTTGCCAAGATCACGAGGGAGGCACTCGGGCACCACTTGGAGGCGTGCTTCGTCGCACGTTTCCCTCAGGAAGGCGTAAGGCAAGGAGGCCTCAACCCTTAGGAGTTCATCACCAAGGTCGCTCAGGAGTTGCAGGAATCGAGAGTCATGCGCGGCAACCGCCGCCTGCCCAGCGTAGCTCCCCATCCATGTGAGGATGGCGGGCTGCGCGTCTGCATCGAATACCCAGGGCTCAATCGAGTCGCATCTCAGGAGTGCTTCTGGCCTTCGCGCGTGGGGCATTGCGAGGGTCCACACCCCATCTACATTCGCATGCCCTACGGCTTGCCGAACACGGCTGCTGCTCACCAGCGCCTATGAGGAGCATTCTAGAAGCTCAGGTGGCCAAGCACCGTGCGCTCCTGGAGAAAATGGAGATGGATCTCGCCGAGCCTCCTGGATCACCCGAGCCTCCCAAGGCTCGGAGCTCCGAGGGCTCGTGAGGATCGGCTTCCTCACCATGCACCGACAGCTTCTCCGACAATCGCTCTGCAATGGTATCGGGTGACTTCTCTCCAGTTTTGTTTCAGCTGGGAGCGCCCTCAGGGCTGCATCATTCCCAGGTCGCGTGGGTCTGTCCCCGCGGCATGTATCCATTTTGCTTATGTCTTAAGCTTACCTTGTTGGGGGCGCCCCTCGGGCTGCATCATCCCCAAGCTGCTTGGGCCTGACCCAATGTCGTGTGCCTTTCTCTGCATCTATCTAAGTTGATTTGCTTATTCATGCTTAACCTGCTTGAGATAATCGCCTGCTCGATTGACACCTACCTTTGGAGCCGCTCGCTTTGGCACGACGCTTGCGCATGGGTCCGTCCCTGCAACATCGACAAATATGAGTGGTCGAGCTCTGGCCGCGGCAGCCCCGCAAGGCGCTACCTCACTAGGCCCTCAGTGCCTCAATCACTCCCTCGGAGCAACCAATGGCTAGCTAGCAACCGTAATGGCAGTCCTTGTTTTCCTCGTGCTGCTGTATAGGATCCACCTAAGGAGTAGCATGGGGAGCGTCGTGAGCTCCCTCCCTCTCTCTCTCTGTCTCTCTCTCTCTCTCTCTCTCTCTCTCTCCCCTATGCGATCCGCTCGGGCGTTAAAAGGGGGGCACCTAAGCATCGCGACTCAGGGGCTCATACTGGCTCTCCAGCCCTGACCCCCTGGCCTTGACCCACGGCATCGCGACCTGTCATACTAGCGGCGGCTGAGCTCGCTCGAGGGCCAGGACATGAGGACATAGAGCATGAAGGAAAGTGCAGGGAAGAGGGGAGAATCTCACAAGGACCCAACCCAGCGACACACGAGCTGCCGGCGCGCAAGCCCGACACCTCGCCGAAGAACAACTCCAAGCTCACGAGATAAGTCACGCCCCTGCAAAAGCTAAATCAACGTGACGCTAAACCCTCGCCCAGTGCGGCTCTGTGACGGTGACGTTGCCTTCCTTTCTTGCCCAGCGGAGGCTGCTTGAGCGCTAAAGGGGACCTCCTGAGCATCGCACCTCGGGGGCTCTTACTGGACCTTGGGCCACTCACCTCCTGGCCTTGACCACGACATCGCGACCTAGCATACCAGAGATGGCTGAAGCCTGCCTGGGGACTAGGACCTATCAGCGTAGAGCACCAAGCACTCGTGAGGATAGAAAGGGGGAGCTGAGCCGAGACAGGACAAGCATCTCGCATCGCTTCATCATAAGGATAATATGCACAGAAGACATGGCAGACGCTTTACATACCCCTGCAGGGTGTTTCTTCGAGTCCTCGCAGGGAACAAAAGGTGCTAATCCTAAGGAACGCTAACTATGCGCGCCTCCATAGGAGACGCCATCATCAAGTGGGCCACCAAGCGCCGGCGCCAACCCCATCCAGATCAGCGGCGTCGGCGGCCAGATGTAGCTGCCCTGCTCCGAGCGCGACGCGAGCCCAGGGGCTCGTAGCTGTCGTTGCTCATCTCCAGAGTCACATGAAGCTTGGGAGAGTCTCTAGACCCTCCGGCTTCTCCACTTGTACCAAAGGACCTGCTGGAGAAGCAATTGGCAGGCCTGGCCCTTGCCACTTCGATGCCCCGGCCGCCTTCCTTGGGGCAGCACTCCAGTCGACGTCCATCCACGTCGAAGACCTTGAAGAACATCAAGGAGGTGCCATCGTATTCAGGATGAATTACGAGGGCAAACCCTGTCCAGCAGAACCGGGCGACCTCGCCCCAGCCCCGGGTCATGTAGACCTTGCCCGGAGCAACAACCTGGACCTCCACTCCGGTCGCAAGGGTGCTGCAGTCAGCATGCTGTAACCAGAGCTCCAGAGGCCCCCTCGGCGGCATCTCGAAGGCGAAGGAGGGAGGACGGCGAATCCAAGAGCATGGAGGCATAGTGGCGTGAAGCACAAGCTCGCGAGAAGAGCCCTCGGCATGGACCCCAGGGGCGACAACGCGCACCGCCGTACCTCGTCGGCGTCGCCGACGGCGCCGGCGGTGCCGCTCGACATCTTCTTCTCTAGGGCCCTCGGCTCGGACATACAAGGGCAGCGGAAACCCAGGCGGCGGCCGCTCATACCAAGGCCTTGACGTCTCCTGCCACGCGACCCCCGGCCGCTTCTTCGGGGGAAGTGGGTCGGGACCCTCTTGGGGCGCTTTCCCCTTCTCTTCCGCTGAAAACCGGTGGATCGGCGCCATTGGCGTAAAAGTAGAGCAAGGGCAAGGAATAAAGAGTGAAGCAGGAAGGGATGGACTGCGGGGACTCTCGCCTATCCGTACTTATAGTTCGGAGGAGGCCAACCGTCGGCCTCCACGATCACAGGTAATCATGACCCTTTTGTGCATGCAGGGACTTGTCAAGTCGGGTAGTTGTCAAGGCAGCATGGGGAAGCAGAGACGCCCACGTCCAAACAACTGCCATGCGGCGCCCAAGGCCACAGGCTGATGGGGCCTGTGGCACTCCGCACTTGCCCCTTCGCTTCTCTGCTAAGCCAAGTCCGAGCGCGCCTTTGGCCCGGGGGCTACTGTCGGTGTTCTGGGAATGGGGCTCCCCAGACTTGCCTGCCTGCGGCCTGCGGCGTGGCTCAAGTGGTAGCCCAGTACGGCCCATCTTCATCAACGCGAGACTCAAGACCCTCGCGAGGGGCCAAGCCTCGCGGGGCAGATGACACAAGGCTTCCTCAGGAGAGGCCTTGCCTGGCAGGCTCGCAAGGAGGCGGAGAGATCAAGGTAAGGGTACCTCGCGAGGTGCTCGTGACGCAAGCCGTGACGATCGAGACCAGGCGGGCGCCAGGCGGGCGCAGGCCTACGCAGTGTCCTTGTTTCCTCTTTGGTGCAAAGGGGGCAGGCACAGGCATGGAGTACCGAGGCATCAGGCAATGGTTACCATTTCAGTGCAACGAGACCAAGACCAGCAGAGCGGCAGGATGGAGGTCACCGTGGAGCCCAAGATGGCGTCATGGCTAGTGCCTTTGGCAACCGTAGACCAACTATAGTCAGGATAACTTGTACTAAATGTTCCCCTTCAAAATGGCCGTTGTTGGCGCCCTTCCCGCTCAATATTTGGGAAGAGGACCAGAGCCTCTATAAATAGAGATAGCCACCACAGTAGGAGGGGATCGATTGAATCCTTCTCAAGGAAACCACCACCACAAGAACACCTCTCACGAGGCTGTTCTTCCCGATACAGTTCATCATCTGCCCCTGAGGCAATCCACCACACCGCACATTGGAGTAGGGTATTACACCACAACGGTTGCCCGAACCAGTATAAATCTTGTGTCCCTCGTGTTATTCATCGTTTTTAGCTTAGATTCTCGTGAGGCGATCAGACGCGGATAGGTAGGGGGAAGATCTTCGCGCGCACCCTAGAGTTCGAACCTTAAGGGTCTGCCGGAACCCAACATCTGACACCCATGTTAAAGCATAGACCATAAACTTTCTTTAAAAGTAACAAACCATGCTCTTAGTCATCAAACAATTGCAATTTGTTTTATTTTCAGGAAGGGTCTATGTAAGAGCATTGATTTAGCAAATTCCACATACTCAACCATCCTTTAATCTTTCGCAATTTCTAACACTCACGTGATATTTATGGGTTCAAAGTTTTAATCGGGCACAGAGAAAAATAGGGGCTTATAGTTTCGCCTCCCAACCATTTACCTCAAGAGTAATGTTAACAATAATAATTTAAGAAAACCTACATCCGAGTGGATATATAATCTGGATTTCGCCAACACATAGTGATTGCCAAAGGAAAAAGTGTAAAAAGGAAATGTGGTGATCACCATGACTCTTGTAAAAGGGTAGAATATAAAAGTAAAAGATAGGCCCTTCGCAGAGGGAAGCAGAGGTTGTCATGTGCTTTTATGGTTGGATGCCCAAAAACTTAATACAAAAGAACGTCACTTTATATTGCCGCTTGTGATAAAGTCCTTTATGATGTAGTCCATCGCTTTTATTTCCATATCACAAGTTCGTATAAAGCTTATTTTCTTCACACTAATAGATCATACATATTTAGAGAGCAATTTTTATTGCTTGCACCGATGACAACTTACTTGAAGGATCTTACTCAATCCATAGGTAGGTATGGTGGACTCTCATGGCAAAACTGGTTTAAGGGATGTTTGGAAGCACAAGTTGTATCTCTACTTAGTGCAATGAATTTGGCTAGCATGAGAGGGAAAGGCAAGCTCAACATGTTGGAGGATCCATGACAATATAACTTCTATTTGGATATAAGGAAACATAACCCATTATGTTGTCTTCCTTCTCCAACATCAACTATTTAGCATGTCATGATTTAATGAGTGCTCACAATTACAAAAGATGTCCAAGATAGTATATTTATATGTGAAATCTCTCTTCCTTCAATATTATTTCATGAATTGTTCAAGTGACCAATACTATGATTTTGCTAACTTTCAATAAATTTACCACCTACACTTATTATATGTGAAGTAATTACTCCCCATGGTATAAGCATATGAAACATATATAAATTCAGATTTATGATACTCAATTCATTCAACCATTTACTCAGAAGATATAAGTGAAGCACGTGAATACATGACAAGCTACTCCAAAAATATATAAGTGAAGAATAATGAGTAGTCAAGTAATTAACTAGCCATGGGAGGACTCTCTCTCGCTCTCATTCAAGATTTCAGATCCAATGATTTTATTCAAACAAGTAAAATGAAAATACGCTCCAAGCAAAACACATATCATGTGACGAATAAAAATATAGCTTGGAGTAAGGTATATCAATGGTTTTGAAGACGAAAGAGGTGATGCCTTCCGGGGCATCACCAAGCTTAGGCGCTTGAGTATTCCTTGAATATTACCTTAGGGTGCCTTGGGCATCCCCAAGCTTAGGGTCTTTCCACTCCTTACTCTCCTTGTATCGATATCTCACCCCAAACTTGAAAACTTCAATCACACAAAACTTAACGGATCTTCGTGAGATGGGTTAGTATGATAAAGAGTAAATCATTCACTTTGGTACTTTCAAAGACAAGATTCATAATTGTTCTCACACAATTTCTACTATACCATATCATTTCCACAATTATATTTAGCAATATAAGCCATAGAAACTAGAAAACAAGCAAACTATGCATTGAAAGCAGAATCTACCAGAAACAGAACAATCCGTAATGATTGAGGGAGTCCTGGATTAGGGGGTCCTCGGGTGTCCGGGCTATTGATGCGGGCCGGACTGATGGGCTGTGAATATATAAGCGGAAGATCCCCCCCCCATGTTCGGGTAGGACTCCCCTATGTGTGGATGGCAAGATTGGTGTCTGGATATGTTATTTCCTTCCCCCACAAACCGATTATGTACAACCCTAGGCCCCTCCGGTGTGTGTGTGTAAACCGGAGGGTTTAGTCCGCAGAGGCTATCATAATTTTCATAGGCTAGACAGCTAGGGTTTTGCCATTACGATCTGGAGGTAGATGAACTCTTTTAAACCCTATACTCATCAAATACAATCAAGCAGGATGTAGGGTTTTACCTCCATTAAGAGGGCCCGAACCTGGGTAAACATTGTGTCCCACCTGTCCCTTGTTACCATCAATCCCCAGACGCACAGTTTGGGACCCCCTACTCAAGATCTGTCGGTTTTGACACCGATGTTGAAACCGACGTTGGTGCTTTCATTGAGAGCTCCACTGTGTCGTCAATAGAAGGATCGATGGCTCGACTTGTCGTCGGCGACCATGCCATTTTTGGAGAAACCTTTCTCCCTAGACAACTCTTTGTGTTTGGCTACTTCGCTCTACATGCCAATTCAACTGGTCACCACGAGCATATCGATAGCTACACCCCTGGTCATCAGATCAGGTTTGGAAGCTTGAGTTACATTACTGATATACGAGGAGACTTGATCTTCGAAGTGTTCTCGGCCTCGGCCGCCGCTCCTCATCTACTTGAAGGAAGCCTGTCCGATCCACCATCAGATTCCGCTCAAGGATCGACCCTTGTACCTGCCTTAGCATTGGATCCAGAGCGGGACGCTCCATCTAAAGACGAGAGGATAAACCCCGTCAGACCCTCTCCCGCCAGAGACCCATAGGTGACCATGCTAACAGCGGGCCCAGAGTCCAACAGGATTCTCCCTGTCACAGGGAAGCCGGACTCACCTCTGGATGTCAACTCCGAACTATCAAGGTCTGCGTCTACCGAGCTCGGTCAGGTGGTGATTACCGGACCTAGCTCCGCAGGTCCTCAGTCACCTGTCCAGCTTTCACTCCTAAACGAGGGGCTGGACCTAATGCGATCTCTTGCCATTACAGAAGTATCACTTCTGAACTACGACCAACCTAAACTAGGGGCTGAGAGCGGGGAATTTTACGTCCCACCAACCACCCACTTGATAGCCACTATCGAGGACCTAGCCGACATGATAGACTACGCCTCCGAAGACATCGACATCATGGACGATGATGCCGGAGCCGAAGCAGGCCAAAACCTGCCTATCACTGGGCCTTGGACGGCCACTTCTACATACCACGTGTACATGGTGGATACGTCAGAAAAGAAGGACGATGATGGCACTCAGGATCCGATCGAGTACAAGCCTATCGAGGCACCACCAAAGCGCTGACATCAGCGGCGCTGCTCACAATCACATTGGGAAAAGGAAAGTAATACCGGCAACGGAGATAACAACACTCCGGAGAATGCCGAAGACTCCGACCACCCTATCGAGCCCATGCTCGAGCAGGATGAATGGGAAGAAGGACAAGTCAACCCAAACGAACTTGTCGATCATGAGGATTCGGAAGATAGTAAGTATCTACCGGCTTCCATGGAGGATGTTAGCCTCAGTAACGAAGATTTTATCATACCAGAGGAACCCCTCGAACAAGAATGCTTTAAGCGACAGCTTATCACAACTGCGAGGAGCCTAAAAAAGAAACAACAACTTCAAGCCAAAAAGGATATGCGCAACGACAGATCGACCAAGGTCCTAGCTGCCAAAGAATACGGCCTTGAGCACCCAATAAAGAGCTACCCAAAGCGCATACTGTTGGAGATATGCCCTAGAGGCAATCATGTATGATGATATTTCCTATGTGTTTATGAATAAAGATAGTCCTTGGACATTCTCAATGATGTGTATTAGCAAGTAAGTGACTGTGGGACTATGCATTGTATGATGACTGTCCTAAAAGATCCCTAGTCGAAAGGGCTGTGTGGACGCGCAGCCGACTAGACTGGCATATGACACAACCAATGGCTTGGTCTCACTAGCCATGGAGCATTGGATGCTAACCGCATAATATGGACTTGGAAAGGTCCGAGTCAGACACACCCAACTATGAGACGCAGCGATATGTCATCTGTGAGTCTCTAGTGCAACATACGTTCTATGTCCTAAGACTTGAGCTGACACATGTACTCGGGATGGTGACAGACT
Source organism: Triticum aestivum (assembly GCF_018294505.1). Lineage (NCBI taxonomy): Eukaryota > Viridiplantae > Streptophyta > Magnoliopsida > Poales > Poaceae > Triticum > Triticum aestivum. The sequence goes on along the minus strand of NC_057810.1, from coordinate 451,781,272 downwards.
TGCTTTGGGCCGACCAAATGCTACTCCATGACTGGGTAGCTACAAAGGTAGGTTTCGGGCTTGTCCAGACCATTCTGCGAGACGTGGTCGAGAAAGATGGGATTTGCCCCTCCGATCAGGAGAGATATACTCTGGGCCCCTCGTGTGATCCGACCAGGATAAGCATGGCCATGCGACAAGGATTTTGACATAATCCAGATACTGGTCGGCATCACTAGAACGAGAAAGAGGTCGGGCTACCACAAGGATGACAGACTCGCCTTGAGCCCGACAACATATATCGTGTGGCAAAGGGAACAGAAGTGTGACGTATAGGTTCGCCTAACCAGCTTCATGGTCTGCTTGGTGTTCGGCATGCCTAGCTAGAGGCCGCTACCAACCATGCAGTTCGGAGGTAATCCGAACTGCGACCAGGAGGACTTGAACCTAAGGGGTCACGCGCTTAAGGGAAGGAACCTACGAGGTCGGTTTGGAAGACACTAGTCAGATGTGATCCGAGCTGGACTTGGAACGTGACCGAGTAGACTTTGGGCTTTAGGGTCCGTGCGAGGCCCAAGTGTTGAGCCCACGACAGATGCCTATATAAAGTGGAGGTGCGGTTCACTCATTTTGTTGATTGCTTCGGTGCTGCGACTAGGGTTTGCATGTGTTGCGAATAGCCACCTCCACTCGCCGCCGACTGTGTGATCGGGCCAAGCAGTCCGCCGCACGGTGTTCCTCCTGCACGCGCGGATACCGTTAGACACGGTGCACTTGCACCGCTCCGGCGAACTTGTACGTGGGATCGGATGATCGACTGTTCGAGGGAGATCGGACGAGGAGGAGACGATCCACGCGGACGCGCTGCCCCAACTCTTCTTCCGCTGCACGGCACTACGCGTCTAGTGGTAACAATCTGTGATCCATCTCCCGTAGCATGTTCATGGTTGTTCTGCACGTAGGAAAATTTTAATTTCCAGTCAACGCACCCTACCATAGAACTCAACAGAAAGAGTCACTCGTAGTAAGGTGATCAAGTTTTATAAGGTTCAGTGGGAGCATCACACCGAGGAAGAAGCAACTTGGGAAAGAGAGGAATTTTTAAGGACAGCCTATCTAGAATTGTTTTCCCGAGCAACTAAATCTCGAGGACGAGATTCATCCTAAGTGGGGGAGGTTTGTGACAGCCTGGTTTTTGCGTTCTCTCTTTTTCTGGACTTCTTTTGCCTCTGCTTTGAATTTGGAGTTTTTGAATCAATTTAAATGGACTTATACACTTGGGCATGTCCTTGATTTTCACCCAAGTGACTCATCCACCTCTAACTCATCCTTCTTTCTCTAAAAAATCCCAAAAATGGCCCAAGGATTTTCTTCTCTGAAACCCACTTCAGAAACCTGTGCTCCAAAGCAACCCTCATTTTTATTGCTCCAAAAATCCTGATAAAATTCCCAAATATCCTTTGAACCCTAGGGCACCTTCCTGAGCTAAAATACTGCATAACCTTTTGGAATATTTTTGCTACAAAAAATCATTTTTGTTTTGGATAGAATAGGCACTTTATACAACAACTATACTTTTCCTTGATGCAATGAGGCTAAATTTTCTTGAGCTTCATTACCTTCCTAAGAGACTGCTGAACCCCAAAGCTCATCCCTAAACTCCTACTGGATCACTCATAGTTAACCTCACAAGTTACTGTCCAGAAACTTAGCATGAAGTAAACGACACACAAAAAGCTCCTTGGTTCAACTCAAAGTGTTGGAACCACTCAAACCACGAAGGACTACACACCATACATGAAGTTTATGCTTAGCGCGGCCTGATGTCATAGTTCACACAGTGACTGCGTTCATCCATGCATGCTGGCATGCCGACGACGCGCTCTGTGTCGCGCCTGAGCCTCTGTTGAGCTCGTGCTCCCTTCCCTGACCGCCGCACCTTGCCAAACCGTGCCACAATCGTCGTCCTAACTCCCTTAACTCGCCTCTGCCGCTCGCTGATGCCGGAGCTTGTCGCAGCAGGCATGGGCACGACGTGGCCAAGCGTATAGTGCGCCCGTGCCACTATGCTCGTCGCCACCCGCGCTCCTGTGTTTCTCTCCGCCCCTCCATACTGTGTGAAGCTCCTCTGAACTAAGGCAAGCCACACCAACATTTTCATGGTGTCAGTGCAATTTTCTTGATTCTCCAACTTAAAAATTAGTTATTTCTTGCATATAATTATTGTCAGGACCGGATTTTCGGGATATTAATTTTCCAAAAAATTGTCCTTGTGCTCACTAGCCCCAGGATTACTGTTAGCTGATGAGGCACCAACTTGATACAGAAATTCCAAGCAAAATACAAAATATGTAGTACAAGACCATTCTAGCCTATGAGTACAACAAATGGTTTCTAGTGACTTATTGCGGAAGCGGTTTGTGGTCATCAGTGTCTATGGGACTCCATTTCCCACAAGAACAGCTGACCTAGATAACTCCTATCTTCGCAAGGCTGCTATCACCATTGCTTAGGTTCCGGGGCTGTCATCGCAACGCTCCTCTCCAAGCAAGAAATCTGGCCAAGACAATAGCCAGGGACAAGCCAGTGAGTACTTTGAATGTACTCACAAACATTATGAACACGGGTATAATATAACAAAAAATAATCATGCTCCGAATTATTATATAATCACAACGTCAGTCACGAAATAAAAATCCATGACGCACACAAGCAGGTTGTTCATATAAAACATGAATATGCAAACAGAGGGTAGAAATAGAATGCACCAATCTGGTGTCTGAAGCGATGCCTCGAAAGGTCAATAACATAAAGCATGCCTCAGTCGGGCGTCTGAGCGACACCACATAAAGGTCTTATAAGTGAAATAAGTAACAAACATGCCACAGTTGGGCGTCTGTGCGACACCACATAAAGGGCTTATAAAGTAAATAAATATCAAGCATGCCATAGTCGGGCGTCTGAGCGACACCACATAAAGGGCTTATAAATAATTTAAACAACAAGCATGCCACAGTCGGGCGTCTGGGCGACACCACATAAAGGGCTTATAAGAGAATAATCACAGTGAATATCCAAGAGGTAGTACCGTCCCAGGGAAACTCAATAATTCAAATAATATAACGGGTTAGTCCATAATAATAATAATCATAATCATCATAAGTCACAAGTCATGATCCATGTTCTGGTTTAGCAGTTCCTCCATCGAAGACTGACACTAAGACCGACACTTGACCCATCCCAGACTGTAGTCCTTACCCATGGGCACGGCTATTCGAATAGATATAACCTCTGCAGAGGGTGTACTCTTTACCCACGAGTAACGGATTCCTTTAGTCCATTGGGACTAATTCCATTTACAGTATTTTAATTGAAAACACACCTGACCCGCACACACCAGCTTAACTTACCGGTGTCTGGAATCACCCACGACACCTGTCAAGCAAAACTCTAAGTGGGGAGGCTACAACCTCGATTAGCATGGGAACAAATTTATATCGCGCGCTACTAAGGGGTGCCCCCCTCTCAGTCCCAACCGGAACACCCATGCCCCAAACCAGGTGGCACGCCTACCGGATGCAGCCGGTATCTTCCACCATGGCCTCTCTATACGGTGTGTGCTAAGAAAGGGGTTAACAACTTACTGAACTGTACCCTACCTGCGGCAAGGACAAGTGGTAGTACGAAACAAGTATGGGGGTTACTGGAACAAGACTCGATCTATGGTCGACTCAGGAGGTTTAACTACTCCCTGCATGATTAGCATAACAAATATATTTCAACCAACAGACAAAATCACCACTCATCATACCTCATCATGCCATACTAGACACAATCGTCTCGACGAGGAACTAGAGACAAGCTCATGTCTACCCAAGATAGAGTCTTCCCCGGCTTCCTTCCGGTAGGCATGAAAGGCACATGAGGATGATTACTATCACATGCATATCCATTTCCAACAGCAAAGAATCTTCATTATGAACTCATGCGTATGATCGTATCATCACATAAAATAACGAATGCTCCATGTCTAGGTGGTGTTGTAACCGTATCAAAGAACACACAAAAATATTATGCCAGAGTTCAGAATGCTTGCCTTCAAGAGTATGCAAGTGGGGGTGCACTTTTTGAAAGTTGCTTCCTTCTTCAAAAATCCTATTTTGAGAAAATTCAAATTAACACATAGTTTCAAAACAGTACAAAAAAGTTGTTTGGAAAATTTTCGAATAAATATGAAAATAAACTAGACAGAATTTGAGAAACAACAGAAAAAGAATCAAATCATTTAAACTTATATTCAAAAAGTTATAGCCCGTCAAAGTTTAGTCAAAATTCTGTTTTTAAATAAAACAGAAAAAGAAAAACATTTCAGATAAAAAAATACGGAGGAGGCGTACTTTGGGTTTACGCCTTCACTTAAACCATGCGGGCCGGCGCGGGGTCACTGACAGTGGGTCCCTTGGGCATACTGATCAGGTTTGACCAGTCGCCCGCGCCTCCCTCCTCCTCTGTCCGAGCGGTGGCGGGGTTCCGGTGATCAATGCCGGCGAACGGTGGCTCCCCACGGGACTTCGAGGGCAGGGATGGATCCGCCAGTCATGGGCGGTCCTCCCGGTGGTCGAACAGCTGGAGGGGACGAAGGGAGTCACCAGCGGTGAGCTCCGAGGGGGAGGTGGCCTCGGGAGGATTTGGGGGTTTGGGCTACGGTGGTTCCCGAGCGAGTTTGACGTGTTGGGTGGCTCTGCAAGATCGAGGGGAAGAGGAGCCGGGGGGGGGGGGGGGGCTCTGCTTGCGATGAACGGGAATGGAGGGCGGCAGCGGCCGAACTGGCCGGAGGCGGGGAAGACGGCCTCCCTCCACCGATTGCTGGTTGTGCGGGCACTAGGGGGTTGGTAGGATGTCGCCTGAGGGCCTGGACGAGCTCAGGGGCTCCTTTTATAGGCGGCCGAGGTCGGTTCCCGCGGCCATGGATAAGAACACCGGCGAACCGCCGTTCTGTAGCCAGGGGGCTCGTGGCGATGGCTGGCGGGGTTTGGCCGGGCAAGTGTATGAGCTTGGGCTGTTCCAGGGGCAGCTGGTGGGCGAGGGTGGCTCGGGCGGTGCCGCCCATGGCAGGGGCTGTCGGAGCGGGGGTGGCGGCTTGCGGTGGTGGCGCTGTAGGTCGCCAGGAGGGGGCCAGGGCAGCTCTGCGACGAGGGAGGGGTCGGCCGCGTTGGCTACGAGTGGAAGGGGACCAGAACGGGCGCGGAGAGGCAGCAGCGGGACGCGGCGACTCGGGCGCACGCACGTGCAAAACGCACGCTCTGGCCGCGCCCAGAGCACGCATGCGAGGTGCTCGGCAAAATGCCAATGCCTGCCAGGGGGCTCTAATCCACATGAGGTTTAGCAGGGTGGGGCTATGGACTAAGGTAGAGCCATGAGACATGCTGGTTAGGCCAAGCAAGCAGGTTCAAAATGTAAACTAGGTTTTATGCCAATTCTGTTCATGAACTCAAGGTGTTCGACAGAACTCTATGGTCATCTTGGCATCTCTTAGGGTGGCCAAAAACTCCAAATCATAGTCTCTTTAGATGTAGGTGATGGTGGCGAGGTTAGTTTGGCAAAACCAGAAACTAGTTAGTGCAAGTTTTTGAGAAAACCAATTTTGCACAGAAAATGAAGGACAACATTGCATGGACCAAAAATACTCCAATGCGTCCACTCTCCTGGACTTAACGGTTTTGTAGGGTGGTCTATAAGCAAGATAAAGATCATGGGCACTAGAGCAAAATAAAATAGGGTTGCAGTAGAAAATGCCAAACTGGACCAGAGAGCAAAAGAGGATGATTTGCTCAATTTTTTGAAAGAACACCAGTGGGTTTTTACACCAAGTTGAATTATATAGTCCTACTGACATCCCCTATTTTTGGTGGGAGTTTTAAAGGAATATTTAAATAAGTTGCAGTGCAAAAGTGCAAACTGGACCAGATTTGAAAACTTGGGGTAGAGCTCAAAATCTCCAAATGCTTAAGAGAGGTTTTTGCATAAAAGTGATTTAGGGACATTACATGTCATCCCCAAATTTTGGTGGGGATTTTAAAGAAGTATTTGAAAGGGTTTTAGTGCAAATGGGACCCTAAAACTTATGAAAAATCATTTTTAAAAAATAGAGCTCAAGGAAAATAATTATATAAATAATTCCACTGATAAAAGAAATGTTTTCTTGAGAGGGTATATAAGTCCAACAACATTTGAAATTTTTTTACTTGGGGTGAAAACACCACAACTCAGAAGAATAGAGTGGTTCTGAATCAAAGAAAAATCCAGAAAATAAAAATTTAATTTACCAAGGCAAAATTTTAATCAATAAATCATGGTTAAATTTTTGGGGTGTTACAATTATTTAATGAATAATGCTTGTGCTAGTTATTTTTTCATGGGTAAAAAGCTTAGTTTACAGGAGTGAGTGCCTAGACTAGTGGGATCTAGCATGAGTAGTTTGACTATGTGATTTTGCTATGACTATGGTATGACTACCATCGGTATTATTTTCTTATGTGAATGCTTGTTTTCATATGGTAATGATAAAACTAAAAATGATGAGTGCTAATAACCAGTGAGAAAGAATTAGCAAAGTCTAGGGATGATTAGTGCAAGTAGAATTTTGATGATGTTGTTCTGTTCTTTTTAAGTGATATGTGATCCATGTCGTATGGTTGCATGATCATGGCATATGGTGACTGAAGTACTTTCTTATTTCAAGTTAAACCTGATGTTAATTGAACTTGAACATAAAGTTGATCAGGTCATGGTGCCACCGAATCGAGTTTTTCCCAGTGCAATGCTACCTCTTGAGCACTGCGTTGGTTTTCCCTTGAAGAGGAAAGGGTGATGCAGAAAAGTAGCGTAAGTATTTCCCTCAGTTTTTGAGAACCAAGGTATCAATCCAGTAGGCGGCTCCTCAAAAGTCCCACGCACCTACACAAACAAACAAGAACCTTGCAACCAACGCGATAAAGGGGTTGTCAATCCCTTCATGGTAACTTCCAAAAGTGAGATCTGATAGAGATAATAAGATAAGATAAATATTTTTGGTATTTTTATGATATAGATTGGAAAGTAAAAGATACAAATAAAAGTAGATGGAAAACTTATATGATACAAGATAGACCCGGGGGCCATAGGTTTCACTAGTGGCTTCTCTCAAGATAGCATTAGTATTACAGTGGGTGAACAAATTACTGTCAAGAAATTGATAGAAAAGTGCATAGTTATGAGAATATCTTAGCATGATCATGTAAATAGGCATCATGTCCGCAACAAGTAGATCGAAACGATTCTGCCTTTACTACTATTACTCCAAACATCGACGTACTCCTGCCTACATCTAGAGTATTAAGTTCATAAGAAGAGAGTAACGCATTAAGAAAGATGACATGATGTAGAGGGATAAACTCATGCAATATGATATAAACCCCATCTTTTTATCCTTGATGGCAACAATACAGTACGTGCCTTGCTACCCCTGCTATCACTGGGAAAGGACACCGCAAGATTGAACCAAAAGCTAAGCACTTCTCCCATTGCAAGAAAGATCAATCTAGTAGGCCAAACCAAACTGATAATTCGAAGAGACTTGCAAAGACAGCCAATCATACAGAAAAGAATTCAGAGGAGATTAAAATACTTCTCATAGATAAACTTGATCATAAACCCACAATTCAATGGATCTCGACAAACACACCGGAAAAAGAGTGACATCGAATAGATCTCCAAGAAGATCGAGGATAACTTTGTATTATGATTCAAAGAGAGAGAAGAAGTCATCTAGCTAATAACTATGGACTCGAAGGTCTGTGGTAAACTATTCACAACTCATCGGAGAGGCCTTTGAGATGATGGAGAGGCCCTCCATGGTCAATTCCTCCTCCGGTGGAGTGGCGGCGAAGGCTCGAAGATGGGATCTCGCGGATACAGAAGGTTGCAGCGGTGGAATTAGGTTTTTCATGGTGCTCCTGGATGTTTTCAGGGGACGGGAGTATATATAGGCGAAGGAAGTACGTCATTGGAGAAACGAGGGGCCCACGATGGTGGCAGCGTGCCCACTCCCAGGGGGCGCACCGGTCACCCTCGTGGCCGCCTCATTCGTTGCTTGACATCCCTCAAAGTCTCCTAGTTGGCATTTGTTCCGAAAAGATTGCTCCCGAAGGTTTCCTTCCGTTTGGACTCCTTTTGATATTCCTTTTCTTCGAAACACTGAAATAGGCAAAAAAACAGCAATTCGGGCTGGGCCTCCGGTTAGTAGGTTAGTCCCAAAAATGATATAAAAGTGTAAAGTAAAGCCCATAAACATCCGAAATAGGTAATATAATAGCATGAAACAATCAAAAATTATAGATACATTGGAGACGTATCAAGCATCCCCAAGCTTAATTCCTGCTCGTCCTCGAGTAGTTAAATGATAAAAACAGAATTTTTGATGTGGAATGCTACCTAGCATAATCCTTAATGTAATTTTCTTTATTGTGGCATGAATGTTCAGATCCAAATGATTCAAAATAAAAGTTTATATTGACATAAGAAATATTAATACTTCAAGCGTACTAACAAAGCAATCATGTCTTCTCAAAATAACATGGCTAAAGAAAGTTCATCCCTACAAAATCATATAGTTTGGTCATGCTCCATTTTCGTCACACAAGAATGCTCTCATCTTGCACACCCCTGATGACAAGCCAAGCAATTGTTTCATACTTTAGCAATCTCAAACTTTTTTTTTCAACTTTCACACAATACATGAGCGTGAGCCATGGATATAGCACTATGGGTGGAATAGAATATGATGATGGAGGTTGTGTGGAGAAGACAAAAAAGGAAGAAAGTCTCATGTTAACGAGGCTAATCAACAGGCTATGGAGATGCCCATCAATTGATGTCAACATGAGGAGTAGGGATTGCCATGAAACGGATGCACTAGAGCTATAAATGTATGAAACCTCAACAAAAGAAACTAGTGGGTGTGCATCCAACTCGCTTGCTCACGAAGACCTAGGGCATTTTGAGGAAGCACATCGTTGGAATATACAAGCCAAGTTCTATAATGAAAAATTCCCACTAGTATATGAAAATGACAACAAATGAGACTCTCTATATGAAGAACGTGGTGCTACTTTGAAGCACAAGTGTGGAAAAATATAGTAGCATTGCCCCCCCCCCCCGTTTTTTGGGCCTTTTTTGGCCTTTTTTTATTTATCCTTTTTTATTTGGCCTTTCTCTTTTTTAAGGGACAATGCTCTAATAATGATGATCATCACACTTCTATTTATTTACAACTCATGAGTTACAACTCAAATCTAGAACAAGATATGACTCTATATGAATGTCTTCGGCGGTGTACAGGGATGGGGAATGAATCACGAGTGACATGTATGAAAATTATGAAGGTGGCTTTGCCACAATAAGATGTTAACTACATGATCGTGCAAGGCAATATGAAAATGATGATGCGTGTCATGATGAACGGAACGGTGGAAAGTTGCATGGCAATATATCTCGGAATGGCTATGGAAATGCCATAATAGGTAGGTATGGTGGCTGTTTTGAGGAAGATATAAGGAGGTTTATGTGTGATAGAGCGTATCGTATCATGGGGTTTGGATGCACATGCAAAGTTTGCACCAACTCTCAAGGTGAGAAAGGGTAATGCACGGTACCGAAGAGGCTAGCAATGATAGAAAGTTAAAGTGCGTATAATCCATGGACTCACATTAGTCACAAAGAACTCATATACTTATTGCAAAAATCTACAAGTCATCAAAAACCAAGCACTACACACATGCTCCTAGGGGGATAGATTGTTAGGAAAAGACCATCGCTCGTCTCCGACCGCCACTCATAAGGATGACAATCTAAGAACACCTCATGTTTCAAATTTGTTACACAACAGTTACCATACATGCATGCTACGGGACTTGCCAACTTCAACACAAGTATTCTTTAAATTCACAATTACCCAACTAGCATGACTCTAATATCACCACCTCTATATCTCAAAACAGTTATCAAGCATCAAATTGATCATAGCATCCAATTCACTTCCGATGATAGTTTTTATTATACCCAACTTGGATGCCCATCATTCTAGGACCAATTTTATAACCATAGGAAATACCATTCTGTTCTAAAAGACTCCCAAAATAATATAAGTGAAGCGTGAGAGATCAACAATTTCTACAAAATTAAACCACCGCCGTGCTCTAAAACATATAAGTGAAGTACTAGAGCAAAACTATCTAGCTCAAAAGATATAAGTGAAGCACATAGAGTATTCTAATAAATTCAAAATCATGTGGGTTTATCCCAAAATGTGTGTATAGCAAGGATGATTGTGGTAATATAAAAAGCAAAGACTCATATCATACAAGACGCTCCAAGCAAAACACATATCATGTGACGAATAAAAATATAGCTCCAAGTAAAGTCACCGATAGATGAAGACGAAAGAGGTAATGCCTTCCGGGGGCATCCCCAAGCTTAGGATTTTGGCTATTCTTGAATATCTTGGGGTGCCATGGGCATCACCAAGCTTAGGCTTTTGCCACTCCTTGTTCCATAGTCCATCAAATCTTTACCCAAAACTTGAAAACTTCACAACACAAAACTCAACATGAAATCTCATAAGCTCCGTTAGTGAAAGAGAGAAAAACCACCACATAAGGTACTGTAATGAACTAATTCTTTATTTATATTGGTGTTAAACCTACTGTATTAAAAGTTCTCTATGGTTCATACCACTTAAAACAAGCCATAGATGCATCAAAATAAGCAAACAACACACGAAAAACAGAATTTGTCAAAAACAGAACAGTCTGTAGCAATCTGTAACCCTCGAATACTTATGGAACTCTAAAAATCCTACCAAAATAGGAAGTCCTGGGAAATTTGTCTAATGATCTACATAAAAAAGAATCAACACAAAATCACGTTTCTGTGATTTACTAAAAAAAATCCGTGCTCGCAAAAGTTTCTGTTTTTCAGCAGAATTAAATTAACTATCACCGTAGGTTATCTTATAGGTTCTACTTGGCCCAAACACTAATTAAAACGTGAAAACACATCTAAACAGAATCTAGATGAAATATTTATTACTAAACAGAAGAAAAAACTAAGAAAAAAACATAAAATTGGGTTGCCTCCCAACTAGCGCTATCGTTTAACGCCCCTAGCTAGGCATAAAAGCGAGAATAGATCTAAGTAGTGACATCTTTGGCATTCAATTCATAAGTAGCTCACATGATAGCTTCATAACGGAATTTAACTTTCTTTCTTGCAAAGTGTTACATGCCTTTCCTCAATGAAAATTGGAATCTAATATTCCCTTCCTTCATATCTATAATTGCACCAATCGTTTTAAGGAAAGGTCTACCAAGAATAATAGGACATGAAAGATTGCAATCTATATCAAGAACGACAAAATCTATAGGCACATAATTCATATTTGCGACAATAAGAACATCATTGATCCTTCCCACAGGTTTCTTAATGGTGGAATCCGCAAGGTGCAAGTTTAAAGAGCAATCATCAAAATCATGGAAACCTAGCCCATCACATAAAGTTTTCGGAATCGTGGAAACACTAGCACCCAAATCACACAAAGCATAGCACTCATGATCTTTAGTTTTAATCTTTATATTAGGTTCCCACTCATCATAAAGTTTTCTAGGTATAGAAACTTTTAAATTAAGTTTTTCCTCATAAGATTGCATCAAGGCATCAATAATATGTTTAGTAAAAGCTTTATTTTGACTATAAGCATGAGGATAATTCAACATGGACTACAACAAGGAAATACAATCTATTAAAAAACAATTATCATAATTAAATTCCTTGAAATCCATAATAGTGGGTTCAATGCTATGTAAAGTCTTGACCTCTCCAATCCCACTTTTACCAAATTTAGCATCAAGATCTAAAAACTCCAAATTATTGGGACGCCTTTTAACTAAAGTTGACTCATCTCTAGTCCCATCATTATCAAGATTCATATTGCAAAACAAGGATTTAATAGGGGATACATCAATGACTTTTATATCTTCATCATTATTTTCATGGAAACTAAAAGAACACGCTTTTACAAAGCAATATTTCTTAGCACGCAACCTAGCGGTTCTTTCTTTGCACTCATCAATGGAAATTCTCATGGCTTTGAGAGACTCATTGATATCATGCTTAGGTGTAATAGATCTAAGTTTCAAAGAATCAACATCAAGCGAAAGTCTTTCAATGTTCCTAGCCAATTCATAAACTTTAAGCAATTTTTCTTCAAGCCAAGCATTAAAATTCTTTTGAGAGATCATAAATTCTGCTATTCTCAAAATCAGAGGGCATCTTATTAAAATTTCCATAAGAGTTGTTGGAGAAATTACCATAATTATTAGTGGAATTACTAGGAAACAATCTAGGATAAAAGTTTCCTCTATAAGCATTGTTACCAAAATTATTCCTACCAACAAAATTCACATCCATAGATTCATTATTATTCTTAATCAAAGTAGACAAAGGCATATCATTAGGTTCAATAGGAGCACTCTTAGTAGCAAACAATTTCATAAGTTCATCGATCTTTCCACTCAAAAAATAGATTTCTTCTATAGCATGCACTTTTTTACTAGTAGATGTTTCAGTGTGCCATTGAAAATAATTAGTAATAATGTTATCAAGGAGTTTAGTAGCTTCTCTTAAGGTGATTTCCATAAAAGTGCCTCCCGCGGCCAAATCTAAAAGAATTCTAGAAGCAAAATTCAATCCGGCATAAAATTTTTGTATGATCATCCATAAGTTCAAACCATGAGTAGGGCAATTGCGAATCATTAATTTGATTCTTTACCAAGATTGGGAAACATGCTCATGATCAAGTTGTTTAAAATTCATTATATCGTTCCTAAGAGAGATGATCTTAGCGGGAGGAAAATACTTAGAGATAAAAGCATCTTTGCACTTATTCCACGAATCAATACTATTCTTAGGCAAAGACGAAAACCAAGTTTTAGCACAATCTCTAAGTGAAAACGGAAATAAATTCAATTTCCCAATATCATTATCCATATCTTTCTTCTTTTGCATATCACACAAGTCAACAAATTGTTTAGATGATTAGCGGCATCTTCACTAGGAAGGCCGGAGAATTGATCTTTCATAACAAGATTCAACAAAGCAGCATTGATTTCACAAGATTTAACATCATTATTATTTGGTATTATCTTGCGCCATTGTGACAAGCAATCCAACACACAAGCAAACAAAAAAAGGTAAGCGAAAGCGAGAGGAGATTGGGAAAGAGAGAGTGAATAAAATGGCAAGGGTGAAGTGGGGGAGACAAAAACGAGAGGCAAATGGCAAATAATGTAATGCGAGGGAGATGAGTTTGTGATGGGTACTTGGTATGTCTTGACTTGAGCGAAGACCTCCCCGGCAACGGCGCCAGAAATCCTTCTTGCTACCTCTTGAGCATTGCATTGGTTTTCCATTGAAGAGGAAAGGGTGATGCAGCAAAGTAACGTAAGTATTTCCCTCAGTTTTTGGAGATAGGATCCCGCGGATACAAAAGGTTGAGGCAGTGGAATTAGGTTTTCGTTGTGCTCCTGGATGTTTTCAGGGTACGGGAGTATATATAGGCGAAGGAAGTACGTCGGTGGAGCAACAAGGGGCCCATGAGGGTGGGGGGCGCGCCCACCCCCTGGGGGCACGCCGGGCTCCCTCGTGGCTGCCTTGTTTGTTGCTTGACGTCCACTCCAAGTCTCCTGGTTGTCATTCGTTCCGAAAAGATCGCTCCCGAAGATTTCATTCCGTTTGGACTCCTTTTGATATTCCTTTTCTTCGAAATACTGAAATAGGCAAAAAAAACAGCTGTTCGGGCTGGGCCTCCGGTTAGTAGGTTTGTCCCAAAAATGATATAAAAGTGTAAAGTAAAGCCCATAAACATCCGAAACGGGTAATATAATGGCATGGAACAATCAAAAATTATAGATACGTTGGAGACGTATCATGCAACCACATTTGCCTTTATGGGAATGCCTTTAGTCGGTCTGTTGTCATGCGTCTGGTCGGTGCCTCCAACGAGGGAAGGTTATGGGCGTGCGGTACCCTGGCCCGGTAAGCATACATAACCTTGTGTGCCCATTGTTGTTGTTGAGATGGTACCTTGTCCCCATTTGGGACTGTTTGAGTTTTGCCACAACAGTGGCCATTGATGCCTTTGGTAGGAACGGGTCCACCCATGACCTAGCCCAGTCGGGAGTTAGTCGGAGTGGACGAGAGAGTGTCATGGAAATGGAGGAGTTCCGTCGGAATGTCGTTGGTCCACCCAAATGGGAGTGCGAGTCCATGGGTTCCGTGGTGTGGGTAAAGTGCGCTACCTCTGCAAAGTGTATCTAATCTATCGATAGCCGCGTCCTCGGTTACGGACACAACTCGTGAGTAAGTCACACCATGGATCAACGTTAATAAATAATCTTTCACACTAAGTTATTTGTTTGGCACTGGTTATGTCATGATGAGATCAGTGAGACTGATGTTGTGGAAACCGAAGTGTTGGTTTTTGATTGTGATTCGGGAGTGATCACCGTTTGGTTACGAGGTAACCCGTTGGTAAGAGAGTCCGAGGGACTCGGTGCACAAGTTTGGTTGCATGGCATGAGTAGTATGTTTTCACCTGCATTTAACTTGATTAAATGTCATGATATTCTTTACCATTATGTTTATGCTTGTTGTGAGCTTGCAAGTACATTCAGTATACTGACCAGACGTGTTATGCCAGCTTTCAAGAAAGTCTAACCGGATCGGAGTGCTGCCGTGTCTAGATCGTATCCACATTGGTGTCCCTGTGCTATGGAGTCCCGCTTCGTCGTCGTTCCACTGCCGCATAGTTTTCATGATCGACGCCCTTTATGTTCACTAAATAATGTACATATTGTTCAGCCGCACCGTGTATGTGCCACTTGGCCTTGCTACTTGATGTAATATTGCACTATGTTTCTGCTAACATCAATAAAGCGGTTGTTTTCTGTACCAAGATGTTGTGTGTTGCCAGAAGACTTGATCTCTCGGCTGGCAATGCAAGGTAAACCGGTTGGTCTGAGCCGGGGTGCCACAAACCCAATGTATTAAAGGGGTTTTTGTATTTTTGGTAACAGCGCCAGAAATTGGTAAATAGACGTGAGAAAGTTGTAATAAATTGATAGATAGATCACCAAATAAAATATAGTGCAGCAAGGTATTTTTGTATTTTTGGTTTAATAGATCTGAAAATAAAACCAAAGAAAAATAGACCGTGAAGGCAAATATAATAAAAAAGAGACCTGGGGGCCGTAGATTTCACTAGTGACTTCTCTCGAGAAACATAGCAATTAGTCGGTAAATGAATTACTGTTGGGCAATTGATAGAAATTCAAATAATCATGACGATCCAGACAATGCTCATTATATAGGCATCACGTCCAAGGTTAGTAGACCGACTCCTTCCTGCATGTACTACTATTACTCAACACATCGACCGCTATCCAAAATGCATCTAGTGTATTAAGTTCATGGAGAAATGGAGTAATGCAATAAGAATGATGACATGATGTAGACAAGATCTATTTATGTAGAAATAGATCCCATCTTGTTATCCTTAATGGCAGTGATACATACGTGTCGGTTCCCCTTCTGTCACTAGGATCAAGGACCGTAAGAATGAACCCATCACAAAGCACCTCTTCCTATTGCAAGATAAATAGATCAAGTTGGCCAAATAGAACCCAAATATCAGAGAATAAATATGAGCCTATAGGAAATCATGCATATAAGAGATCAAAGAAGACTTAAATAACTCTCATGGATAAAAAGATATATCTGATCATAAACTCAAAGTTCATCAGATCCCAATAGACACACCGCAAAAAGAGTTACATCATATGGATCTATAAGACACCATTGTATTGAGAATCAAAAGAGAGATAGGAAGCCATCTAGCTACTAACTATGGACCCGTAGGTCCACAAAGAACTACTCATGCATCATCGGAGAGGCACCAATGGACATGATGAAACCCTCTATGATGGTATCTAGATTGGATTTGGTGGTTCTGGAATTTGCAGCGGCTGGAATTGATTTTCGACGACTCCCAGAGGGTTTCTGGAATATTGGGGTATTTGTAGAGCAAAGAGGCGGTTTGGGAGGCCACCGATTTGGGCACAACCCAAAAGGGCGCGCCTGGGCCTCCAGGTGCACCCTGCTATCTTGTGCTCACCTCGGGCTCCCTCTTCGGTACTTCTTTGGCCCACTAGACGTCTTCTGGTCCAAAAAAATCCACCAAAAGTTTCTCCGCGTTTGGACTCCGTTTGATATTGATTTGCCGCGATGTAAAAACTTGTAGAAAATAGCAACTTGCACTTGGAACTATGTCAATAGGTTAGTACCAAAAAATGATATAAAATGACCATAAAATGATTGTAAAACATCCAAGAATGATAATATAAGATCATGGAACAATAAAAAGTTATAGATAGGTTGGATACGTGTCAGGACACAAAAGTGCACCCAGCGGTTGAAAGGTAGGCCAGGGGGTCCCAGTTGATCAGTCAACCTTTGACTGGTCAACAGGGGTGGGCCTGAGGGAGTCCTGGATTTGGGGGTCCTCGGACAGCCGGACTATGTACTTGTGCCGGACTGTTGGACTATGAGGATACAAGATTGAAGACTTCGTCCCATGTCCTCTCCTTTGCGTGGAAGGCAAGCTTGGCAATTCGGATATGTAGATTTCCTTCTCTGTAACCGACTATGTGTAACCCTAGCCCCTCTGGTGTCTATATAAACTGGAGGGTTTAGTCCATAGGACAACAACGATCATAATCATAGGCTAGCTTCTAGGGTTTAGTCTCTATGATCTCGTGGTAGATCAACTCTTGTAATACTCATATCATCAAGATCAATCAAGCAGGAAGTAGGGTATTACCTCCATTGAGAGGGTCCGAACCTGGGTAAACATTGTGTCCCCCGCCTCCTATTACCATTAGCCTTAGACGCACAGTTCAGGACCCCCTACCCGAGATCCGCCGGTTTTGACACCGACATTGGTGCTTTCATTGAGAGTTCCACTGTGTAGTCACGATAAGGCTTGATGGCTCCTTCAATCATCTGCAACGATGCGATCCAGAGTGAGGTTTTCCTCCCGGACAGATCTTTGTATTCGGCGGCTTCGTACTGCGGGCCAACTCGCTTGGCCATTTGGAGCAGATCGATAGCTACGCCCCTGGCCATCACGTCAGGTTTGGAAGGTTGAACTACACTGCCGACATCCGCGGAGACTTGATCTTCGATGGATTCGAGCCCATGACAGGTGTGCCAAATAGTCACGATGAGCATGACCTAGATCCGCCATCGGACTGTGTTCGGAAGATAACATCTGCAGCTGCCCTAGCCTTAGATCAGGAGCAAATCGTGCCATCCGAGGATGGGTGGATAGACCCCGCCACAGAGGCCGTACACTCATCGTCAATAGAGCCAAACACAGACGTCGTCTCTAATGAGGTCTGTGTCATCGGACCCTCGGACTCATCTCCGGCCATAGGCTCCGAACCGCGCGCATCCATGCCTATCAAATCTAATTGGGCACCGATCATGGAGTTTACCTCCGCGGATATCTTTCAGCACTCACCTTTGGGCGACGTGCTTAATTCACTAAAATCTCTCTCCCTGTTAGGAGACTCTTGGCCGAACCATGTCCGGCTTGAGTGGGAAGCGGACAACGAGGAAACTCGTTCCCCACCCACCACCCACTTAATAGCCACTGTCGATGACTTAACCGACATGCTTGATTTCGACTCCAAAGACATCGACGGTATGGACGACGATGCCGGAGAAGAACGGGAACCACCACCTAAAGGGCGCTGGACAGCCACCTCATCATATGATATATACATGGTGGATACACCCAAAGAAAACAACAGCGAGGAATGGAAGGATGCAACGGAGGATAATCCCCTTGAGAAGCAACCAAAGCGACGACGTCGGCGCCGATCTAAATCCCGCCACAGTAAAAACAGCAATAACAGCGCAAGAAGGAATAATACCCTGGTCGACTCTAAAGGAAACGACGACCCCAAGGACCCATCGATGGAGCGGGATGAGCCAGGGGACGATGAACATAGTCCAGGGCCGCTGTCCGATCATAGTGACGGCAGAGAAAAACTCATAAACCTGTCTCCGGAGAGGAGAATAGTCCGGGCGATGATGCACTCATCATCCCGGAAAGGCACTTGGAACAAGAGAACCTCCATAGAAGGCTTATTGCCACCGCGAGGAGCTTGAAGAAGCAGAAGCAAAGGCTTAAGGCCGCGTAGGATACGCTCAACCGCAGATGGAACAAAGTGCTTGACACTGAAGAAAAATATGGTGGCAATCACCACACAAAGAGCTACCCAACGCGCAAGCTGCTGCCCGAATTCGACGACGAGGCTATAGAGCCCATTTAGCCGAACAATAAAACGGCCGATCAGCTGGACCGACCACCCCGTGGCCGCGACAGGGTGGCTAATAGCGCCGCACGCAAGTCAGCACATGATTTACATGAGCACCTGGTCAAAAAAGCCAGTATAGCCAGGTGGATCTATGGATCTAGGAAGCGTGCTCTGGCGCAGAATCATGGCCACCAAAACGACTATACTGACCGAATAACAGCTCGGAATCAAAACCAAACACTACAACCGTCGGAAGCAAGCCATGACACATCCAAATATAGGGTCCTGCACACACCTCCTATGCTTCACCGATGAGGTGCTGGATCATGAATTTCCAGAGGGATTTAAACCCGTGAACATAGAGGCATACAACGGAATGACATACCCTGTGGTCTGGATTGAGGACTTTATCCTTCACATCCACAAGGCTCGCGGAGATGACCTCCACGCCATCAAATACCTGCCCCTCAATTTGAAAGGACCAGCTCGGCACTGGTTGAAAAGCCTCCCCGAAAACTCAATCGGAAGTTGGGAGGAACTTGAGGACGCTTTCAGGGCTAATTTTCAAGGGACCTATGTTTGACCTCCGGATGCAGACGATCTAAGTCACATAACCCAACAACCCGGAGAGTCAGCCCATAAGCTTTGGTACAGATTTCTCACCAAGAAGAATAAAATCGTCGACTGCCCGGATGCCGAAGCCTTAGCGGCTTTCAAGCACAGTGTCCGGGATGAATGGCTCGCCAGACACCTCGGCCAGGAAAAACCAAGGACAATGGCGGCCCTAACAAGCCTCATGACCCGCTTCTGCGTGGGGGAGGATAGCCGGTTGGCCCGTAGCGGTACCAGCGACCCAGACACATCCGAAATCAGGGACGACAATGGGAAGCCATGACGCAAGAAAAACAAACTTTGAAACAATGAAGATAGCCCAGACAACACGACAGTAAATGCCGGATTTAGGGGCTCTCGACCCGGTCAACAGAAAAAGGCGTTTAAAGGCAGCAGAGATGGACTGTCTAGCCTAAACAAAATTCTACACAGATTTTGTCAGATCCATGGCACCCCCGAGAAACCTGCAAATCACGCCAACAGAGAATGCTGGGTCTTCAAGCAGGCCGGCAAGCTAAATGCCGAACACAAGGGGAGGGAGACGCCAAATGAAGAAGAGGACGAGCCTCGCCAGCAGAACACAGGGGGACAGAAAAAATTTCCACCAGAGGTCAAAACAGTGAACATGATTTATGCAACCACATACCGAAGAGGAGGCGCAAACGCGCACTCCGAGACGTATACATTGTTGAACCCGTCGTCCCCAAATTCAGCCCATGGTTGGCCTACCCGATCACTTTCGATCGCAGGGATCATTCGACTAGTATTCGGCATGGAGGTTCGGCTGCCTTGGTGCTCGACCCAATAATTGATGGATACCATCTCACACGAGTCCTTATGGACGGGGGTAGTAGTCTTAACCTGATATATCAGGACACTGTCCGCAAAATGGGGATAGACCCATCAAGAATCAGCCAAAGCAGTACTACCTTTAAAGGACTAATACCAGGCGTAGAGGCCCGCTGTACGGGCTCTCTAACACTAGAGGTTGTATTCGGTTCTCCCGACAACTTCCGAAGAGAAGCACTAATCTTCGATATCGCTCATTTCAGTGCACTACACGAAACACTAGAGGTTGTATTCGGGACCCCCTACCCTAGATCCGCTAGTTTTATCCCCTACCCGGGGTCCCGAACTGTGCGTCTAAGGCTAATGGTAACAGGAGGTAGGGGACACAATGTTTACCCAGGTTCGGGCCCTCTCTATGGAGGTAATACCGTACTTCCTGCTTGATTGATCTTGATGATATGAGTATTACAAGAGTTGATCTACCACGAGATCGTAGAGGCTAAACCCTAGAAGCTAGCCTATGATTATGATTGTTCTTGTCCTCCGAACCAAACCCTCCGGTTTATATAGACACCGGAGGGGGCTAGGGTTACACAGAGTCAGTTATAGAGAAGGAAATCTACATATCCGAATTTCCAAGCTTGCCTTCCACGCAAAGGAAAGTCCCACCCGGACACGGGACAAAGTCTTCAATCTTGTATCTTCATAGTCCAACAGTCCGGCACAAGTACAGAGTCCGGCTGTCCGAGGACCCCCTAATCCAGGACTCCCTCAATATCCCCTGAACCATTCTTCAATGACGATGAGTCCGGCGCGCAGATTGTCTTCGGCATTGCAAGGTGGTTTCCTTCTCCGAATACTCCATAGTAGATCTTGAACACAAGGATCGTGTCCAGATCTATAAAACAAATTCCACATACCACCGTAGAGAGCACAATATTCCACAAATCTAATCTCCTGACAACTTTTCATGGCGTGACATCACGCTGCGGCCCGGTCATTATTCGAACCGTTTTTCTCAACCTACTGCGGCACATCTTGCGTGGCAGTTTTATTAGCACGTCTTGTCGAAGAAGAGATCGTGTCCCCTTATCACGGGATTCTCATCAATACAGGTGTGGGTAACCCAACCGCACCATCAATGCGGCACTTGGGGAATAAGCGAGTTTACCGGGCAAGTGGGGAGGCGCTAGATCCCTGCTGCGTTTATAAGGAGATAAGGACTCCCCTTTTTCACCCACGCCTTCTCCTTCCTCTGCTCATCCAATCTCTCTCACCCGAGCTCCAGCGCCCAAGCGTTCGTCTTCTCCACCCACAAAGCCCTCCGAAAATGTCCGGATCCAGAGCAGGAGGCAAGTGGATGGCCTCTACCGTCCAGGAGAAGGATGTCAAAAAGCTTTGGGAGGCCGGGTATCTGGCAAAGAAAATCAGCCATTGTCTCCCAGCGGCGGGACAGATCGTCCCGACTCCAGAACCCCACGAGAGGGTTGTATTCCTCCCTCGCTTTGTCCACGGGCCAGGGTTCCCCTCCACCCATTCGTTCGCGACATCATGTATTACTACGGGATCGATTTTCATGATCTATCCCCCAATTTCTTCCTCAATATCTCTACATTCATCGTCATGTGCGACGAGGCCTTTCTCTGCCACCACACCTCAGCTTATGGCTGAAGATTTTTAATGTGAAGCCCAAGGTAGTGAGCGGCAAGCATGCCGAGTGCGGAGGTGCCATGGTGAGCAAGATGCGCAATGTCACATGGCCATCAGGTACTTTCAATGATTCCATCAAAGGGTGGAAACAACAGTGGTTCTACGTCGCTGAGCCGCGTGGCACGAAATGGGCAGCAACTCTCGAATTCCGATCCGGAGCTCCCCTGCAGCTTACGTCCTGGCCCAAGAAGGGCCTGAACTGGTCTTGCCCGATGAGTTGTCGGTGCTCCAGACACATGTCAAGGATATGGAAGACAAGAATATCAAACATGTCAATGTAGTCCAGGTGATGTTAGTTCGCCTGATACTCCCTTGTCAACACAGGGTCTGCAATTTATGGGAATTTGACCCGACCAAGCACCAGACCCTGCTAGAGTTCTTTGGCTCATCACACAAAGACATTTGGAAGGTGCTTTTTAAGTTCGGCAAATCATGGCCGGACTCAGTCGAGGACCACAGGTATCAACTATCCCATCCTGCAAGTTCGTTAAGTCATTGCATGTCGGCAAGTCATATGTTTTATTTGCATAAGCCAAGGGAAATGCTTAATCTGTTGTCCACAACTCTCCTAGGGCTGGACGAAGAAGGAGGGGCGGATCTACTGTCCGGCCCCACTGCCAGAAGAACCAGCCGGCCCACTTTTGACGAAGATGCTAGTCCCGGCGCCTTACAAGGCGCCTAAGAAGAAGGCCGAGAAGGAGTCCAGAGAGACTAGGGGCGGCCTTTGTAGCCGCGGAACTTCGAACACAATATCCGAAGACAACGATGCCCGCTCTTCCTCTGGAGAGGACGAGGAAGAGGAGGAAAACCAATCCCCCCCAGCAAGGGGAAGAAAGAAAAGGATGGCCTCCACACCCTTGGAGGACGAGTCACCTAAGAATGGAAAAACTCTCCTTCCAGAGGAGTCCACCACCGCTGCCAACAGCAGCCCGGAGTGGGATCACAGGGCCTAGCCCGTAGTGAGATCATGAGTATATAAAACCTGGACACGTTACGCATCCAGACTCACTATTGTATGACGTTTAATCATTGAGTCACACCCCTTTTTTTACAGTCCGGCGAGGTCCCACACCGAACAATCCTCATCGGAGGAGTTACTAGGTTCGGATGCTATGGACGGTGGAACACCCCCGAAGGCCCCCTCCTCAAAACACATGAGTGACACCGAGACATCATCCCAGATTGACCTTGGGCAAGGTGGGGGGGGGGAAGGACCGTCAAGGCAGCGCCAGGAGGTCAAACTTCAGGGGCCGGACACACGGGAGAAAAGGCTCCCATGGACATCGAAGGCGTGGTTATCTCAAATACGGCCCCAGCCGGACACAATTCCGGAGACCGATACGACTCCGAAATCAGGTAGGTAGCCTCCCTTGGCTGAGGGGGAGCGCCTGTTCCACTGGCAACCTCTGCCCAACCAAAGGTGTCGGATACTTTATCGGCGGCGCTGAAGAGCACCTCCATCGTTGAAGAACACCGTGCCCTTATGGGTGCGGTGATTGAGAAGATTCGGTCCGCTAAGGGAGGGCTAAATGAAGCCTGCATCAGCCTTATATCGGGCTTTGAGGTATGTTTTGTGAGGTTTCAAAGAGTGTCATAGTATCGGTAGTAGCCCCAGATACACTGTTCGGCGAAAGAAAGAACCGGACAGAGGATCAAATATATGTTCGCAGGAGACCCACTTTATGGCATCTCTCCCTCTTTTTTGATAAGCAGATTTCTGTAGCGACTACCGCCTCTCATACTGCGGAAGTCTCCGGACTTAAGCAGAGTCTGGAGCGGGCCAAAAAAGAACTTGGCCGTGTGAAGAAGCAGTTGGAGGATAATCAAGGTATGCAAAAAAACCTTGTTCACATTCAGCGTGAATGAATAAGTTAGTATGATGAAAATATTTTTATGATGTGCTCTAGGGGCGACAGCCGAAGTTGAGGCTCTTAAGAAGGCTGTGTCCGAAGCCGGGAAGAAGGCAACCACAAAGCAGGCTCTTCGTAAAAAGCACGAGGCCAGGGTAATTGAAGCTGAGAAAGAGCTCCAAGAGGTCGTGAAGAAGTGCGAGACCTTGGAGCAGAGTGTAATGGAGAAAGAGTCCGAACTCACCCAGGCTCGACAAGCCGCATGTGATGCCCGGGGGGAAGCCCAAGGCGCCCTGCAGAAAATCCAGGATGCGAGGAAGATCGCGGCGCGTAAGGCTTTTTCTATGCAAAGCAGGTATTTAAAGGGAGAAAATCGCGTTTACTAAGTTGAATTCGAATTTCTCCAAGGGTATTTGCGGAACTGCCATGCGGCATATCTGATGCCGCACAATTCTATCGAGCCAAAGAAAGGAGCACCGCGGAGAAGCTCTTCTGGTTGCAGTATCTGGCGCCAAAGTATCCAGTGCCTTTTGCCGATCAACTGAAACAGCTGATCGAACTGCATAAGGCAGCCGAACTAGCCATGAAGGATTTAATTATCCGGCTATGGCCTGCCAAGCCGATTCCCATCAGTTACTTCGGGCTCGTAAAGCGGCTTGTGAGTGCCTGCCCTCGACTTGAAGTCATCAAGCGGTCGGTCTGTATGGAGGGTACGCGAATGGCCTTCGCCCGCGCGAACGTGCACTAGGCGAAGATGGATGTTGAAAAGCTGATGATTGAAGGACTGCCGGAGGGGAAGGAGCACCGCAAGCCCGAGTTATATTATGATAGTATCCTGAAAGGATCCCGACTTGTGGCGGAGCAATGCGCCAAGGACATGATATTCCCATGAATATAGTCATGTTGTCCTATGTAATGTTTAAATAAGGTGATTTCTATTATTTATTGCCTGTTATTTGAAAGTTTTTCCTCCTGTGTAGCCGTTTTATATATTAATACTGAGAGTTGGCCAGTCGTCGGCTTCTGCCCCCACATAGGAAGTATGGGGGTGTTCGGGATAAACCTGAGCACTCTTTACCCCAGTGTTGGGTCCTTGAAGGAGGTGTTCAGCGCAACGAACCAGGCAATCGGACTATAAGGCTTTATCACTCTCACTTAGAGATAGGAGTTTGACAAAAGGAAAGTAGGGCAACCCCTGGTGTTCGGAAGACCGCACTAGGGGCTCTATAAGCACCTGATCGGAAGAAAAGCCAATCCATCGCACGATGCATTAGTTATTGAATAACCCGGGAGAAATCCTTAAAGATTTTCCAACCTCTCGAACAGCTGACCCGCTCTCGCCGTATCATGACAGTCAGCTTTTGGCTTTCTCTACTAAGGCGCTCGTCCGGAAGAACCGGGACGCAATCACAGTAGTTCTCCCTTTACTACCCTAGCCGATATAGCGGAACGTAGGGTAGCAAGCACAGGAGCCGGGCAACCCAACTATTAACCCAAGACATGATTCAGAGCCGATGCATATAATGCTATAAGTTCGGGGTGCCGAGCGACCGTGAAGGCGTTCGAACTTTATTACCTTATTATGGGTACAACGAGGCCCCTGGCATATTAAGGCATATCGCAGTGTTTCAGATGACATTTCACAAAGAATATCAATAAGAAAGAACAGCAAGAAAGCATCATATAAAGCCACATATTGTAATTGAATAATATGTCGATGCGTATGAGCACGTATAGTGTGATAAAAAGAAATATGACTGCAGAACCTGCTGTGACCGGGGGAGGGAAGCCGTGTGCGGATCCGGGTAATAATCAGATGGTCATCAAGGGGAATATCTAAGGATTCCCTTACGCATTCAAGCTGCTTCCCTTCTTGGTGTATTCGTCCGTTCATGGGTCTAGTCTCCATGTCGCCAGTCCTGGCCTACACAAAAGTGGACCTGCAAAGAAAATGCAATAAACATTTGTGTGCCATGGAGTGGTTAAGCCGCATTGTGTGGCATATCCTAGTTTTGCCTCCGTTTACAGCCGGAGTGTTTAACTGAGCTCCTGACGAGCCAGGCTATCCTACTGCAAAGTAGTTCGGACTCCTTTCACGGTGTCCGGCAGCTTGGCCATTGACTCAAGGTTCGATTGAAAGATGCCATTCGTTGCTTCTACTGTTAGGGCGGCGGTTGACTCTTCTGCGTGGAGGGAGCGTTCGGCCTTGCCATTAACTGTTATGACGCCACGCGGACCAGGCATCTTGAGCTTAAGGTAGGCATAATAAGGCACCACGTTGAATCGAGCAAATGCGGTTCGTCCGAGCAGTGCATGATAGTTACTGCAAAAAGGGACGATGTCGAAGATTATCTCTTCGGTACGGTAATTATTTGGTGGTCCAAAGACTACCTCTAGAGTGATGGAGCCTGTACAACAGGCCTCCACACCTGGTATAACACCTTTAAAGGTGGTTTTAGTGGGTTTGATCATTGAAAGATCGATACCCATCTTACGCAGTGTGTCCTGGTACAGCAGGTTCAGACTGCTGCCTCCATCCATAAGGACTCGTGTGAGGTGGAATCCGTCAATTATTGGGTCCAGGACTAGTGCGGCCAAATTGTCTTGGCTGGAATTGGCCGGACGACTATAGGTTATTTTTTCGAGTGATTGGCTCCATTGCGTCGTCATCCCTGAGAGTGCACATCTGCTCCCGCTTAGGAATATGGGTGGCGTTTATCATGTTCACCGTTTTGATTTGCGGGGGAAATTTCTTTTGCCCTCCTGTGTTCAGTGGTCGGGGCTCCTCCTCGTCATCGTCGCATTGCGACCCCTTCTCCTTTTTTTCGGCACCTGACCTACCGGCTTGTTTTAAGACCCAGCATTCTCTATTGGTATGATTGGCTGGTGTTCCTAGGGTTCCATGAATTTGGCATGGACGGTCGAGTATGCGGTCCAGACTGGACGGGCCCAGATTGATCCTCTTGAATGGCTTTTTCTGCTGACCGGACTTAGAGCCACTGAATCCGGCATTAACGGCCGTATCTTCGGTGTTATCGCCATTATTGCGACGCTTGTGTTTGTTGCGTCGGGGCTTGCCGTTGCTATCTCTGGTGTCTGAGGTGCCAGGATTGCTTACTGTGTTGTTGCTACGAGCCAACCAGCTATCCTTGCCCGCACAATAGCGGGTCATGAGTGTCGTGAGGGCTGCCATGTACTTCGACTTCTCTTGGCCGAGGTGTCGGGCAAGCCACTCGTCACGGATGTTATGCTTAAAGGCCGCTAGGGCTTCGGCATCCGGACAGTCGACAATTTGGTTATTTTTAGTGAGGAACCGAGTCCAGAATTTCCTGGCTGACTCTCCACGCTATTGGGTTATGTGACTTAAATCATCGGCATCCTGTGGTTGCACATAAGTTCCCTGGAAGTTATCCAGGAATGCATCTTCTAGGTTCTCCCAACTTCCAATGGAGTTTGGCGGCAAACTATTTAGCCAATGCCGAGCGGGTCCCTTGAGTTTTAGTGGGAGGTACTTGATGGCATGTAGATCATCCCCGCGAGCCATTTGAATGTGGAGAAGGAAATCTTCTATCCATACCGCGGGGTCTGTAGTCCCATCGAAGGGCTCGATCTTCACAGGCTTAAACCCTTCTGGGAATTCATGCTCCATTACCTCGTTAGTGAAGCATAGGGGGTGTGCGGCGCCTCTATGCCGGGCTACATCACTATGCAGTTCAAATGAGTCTGGTCTGTTGTATTCGCCCCGGCCAGATTTGTGTTTAGTGTATCTGGCGTGGCGGTCAACGTCACGCGTTGGGGCGCGCCCCCGTGATCCGTAGATTGATCTTGACCGTCCTGCTTTGTTTTCCAATTCGTCTCACAGGTCATGCGTGTAGCCCCGGGCCTTCGTGTTTTTGTCTGTTTGGCGACGGGGTGCAGGCATGTGTTTGGGCTGATACGCCGCTTTGTCTCGGCCAGGAGGTGGCCGGTCAGCCGCATCCTGCACTAGTAGTGTAGGCTCTAGTGCCCCCTCCTCGAATTGAGGTAGCAACCTGCGCTTTGGGTAACTATTGGTTGGGCGCTCGAGTCCGTATTCCTCGGTTGCCAGGACCTCAGTCCATCTATCAGTTAGCATATCTTGATCAGCTTGAAGCTGCAGCTGCTTTTTCTTCAGGCTTTTTGCACTGGCTATAAGCCGACGCTTGAAGCGCTCCTGCTCGACGGGATCCTCAGGCACGATAAATTCTTCGCCGCCGAGGCTCACCTCGTCTTCGGAGATGGGTACGTAATTGTCGTCCTCTGAGTCTCCATCCATTGCCTGTTTATCAGGGCTAGCTTACCCATACTCCCGTATGGCTTGCTCAAAGCTTGTCTGGGCGGTATTGTTTTCGTCTTCGGCATCATCCGGAGTGCTATTGTCTCTTGTGCTGGTATCGCTATTTTTGCTATGACGGGGCTTAGCGCGGCGCCGCTGACGCCGGCGCTTAGATTGCTTCTCAAGGGGATTATCCTCCGTTGCCTCTTCGCCGTTGCTTTCTTTGGGTGTGTACACCATATATATATCATATGATGAGGTGGCTGTCCAGCGCCCTTTGGGCGATGGTTCCTGTTCTTCTCCGTCATTGTTGTCCATACCGTCGATGTCTTCGGAGTTGAAATCAAGCATGTCGGTTAAGTCGTCGACAGTGGCTATTAAGTGGGAGGTGGGTGGGGAACG
The DNA here is from genome assembly GCF_018294505.1 of Triticum aestivum. Lineage (NCBI taxonomy): Eukaryota > Viridiplantae > Streptophyta > Magnoliopsida > Poales > Poaceae > Triticum > Triticum aestivum. Next base: position 451,753,160 of record NC_057810.1, on the reverse strand, counting down.
AATTTCTTCATCGTCCGCTTGCCCCTCAAGCCAGACATAGTTCTGCCAAGAGTCTCCTGACAGGGAGAGAGGTTTTAATGAATTTAGCACATCACCCAAGGGCGAGTGCTGAAATATATCCGTGGAGCTAAACTCCATGACCGGTGCCCAGTCAGGCCCGATGGGAACGGATGCACATGGTTCAGAGCCCCTGGTCGGAGACGAGTCCGAGGGTTTGGTGACATAGAGCTCATTGGAGGTGAAGTCTGTGTTCGGCTCTATCGCCGATGAGTGTGCGGCTTCCGTGGCGGGGTCTATCCAGCCGTCCTTGGATGGCATGATCTGCTCCGGATCTACGACCAGGGCAGCTGCAGGTGCGTTCTCCTGAACACCGTACGATGGCGGATCAAAGCCATGCTCATCGTGACTGTACAGCGCAACCGTCATGGGCTCGAATCCGTCAAAGATCAAGTCTCCCCGGATGTTGGCCGTGTAGTTCAGGCTTCCAAACCTGACCTGATCGCCAGGGGCGTAGCTATCGATCTGTTCTAGATGGCCAAGCGAGTTGGCCTGCAGTGCGAAGCCACTGAATACGAAGATCTGTCCAGGGAGGAAAACCCCACCCTAGATCGCATCGTTTTGGATGATAGAAGGAGCCATCAAGCCTTATCGTGACGACTGTCGGTGTCAAAATCGGCGGATCTCGGGTAGGGTGTCCCGATCTGTGCGTCCAGGCTGATAGTAACAGGAAGCAAGGGACACAGATGTTTACCCAGGTTCGGGCCCTCTCGATGGACGTAAAACCCTACTTCCTGCTTGATTAATATTGAAGATATGGGTAGTACAAGAGTAGATCTACCACGAGATCGTAGAGGCTAAACCCTAGAAGCTAGCCTATGATGGTATGATTGTAATTGTGATCGGCCTTCTAAGGACCAACCTCTCCAGTTTATATAGACACCGGAGAGGGCTAGGGTTTACATGGAGTCGGTTACAAGGAAGGAAATACAACATATGGATCGCGAAGCTTGCCTTCCACGCCAAGGAGAGTTCCATCCGGACACGGGACGGAGTCTTGAGTCTTGTGTCTTCACGCTTCAATAGTTTGGATGATGTATATAGTCCGGCTCTCTAGATACCCCCTAATACAGGACTCCCTCAGTAGCCCCTGAACCAGGCTACAATGACGATGAGTCCAGCGTGTAGTCTTGTCTTCGGCATTGCAGGGCGGGTTCCATCTCCGAATACTCCGAAGTACCTGTTACGACGAATAGTGTTTGGTAATCCATCAATGTTGTACTCCTCGTCTTCTGTGCCTAAATAATGACCATCTCCATGTGTCAAGCGAATGCAAGGAGCCAAGGCAATTTTTGCATTTTCCACCCTCAACCCTTCGGGCTAACCGTCTATTTGAAGAGACGGGGATTCTCAAATCCAAACCTCACTCTCCCCCCTCGTGCCAAGCGAATGCGAGGAGCCAATGCATTTTTTGCATTTGCCACCCTCAACTCTTCGGGCTGACCGTCTATTTGAAGAGACGGGGATTCTCAGATCCAAACCTCACTCTCCCCCCTCGAGCAAGCATCCAACAGAGCGCTCCAGAAAACCATCCCAACATGGCCGGTCGTCGCAACTCCTCTGCTCGCTCTCCTTGGTCCAAGCCGGGGGACTGGGAAGAGTGCTCAGTTCCCCATAGCCGTTTGATTGAGTTACAAACCCTAGGGTTTCTCCCACCAGCGTTCATGGTCCCTGTTCGAGCCGGGATAGCCACCTATAATGGTGGGGAGCAAGCGGAGAGATCTCCCAATCCATCTCCAGAGGAGCGAATATGCCTTATCCCGCATCTGCTAAGGGGCGTCGGATTTCCCATCCACCCATTCCATCGTGGGCTCCTGGAGTTCTACGGCCTCCAGTTACACAACTTTACCTCTGCCTCTATACTACACATAGCAGTGTACGTTGCCCTTTGCAAGCTATTTTTAGGCTGCGAGCCTCACTTCGGGTTATGGAAGAAACTGTTCTGCCTTGTCCCCCGCAACCAGGGAGAATCCCTATGTCAGGTGGGCGGGGCCGAAGTATGGCGCATTGCCGAGACCGGATACCTATCCGGCACTCCTAAGAAGGCACCAGAGTACTGGTCTTCAGAGTGGTTTTATATTGATGACGTTCCCCTTCCGGATCCAGTCCGAACAGGTCTCCCCGAGTTCAGTAACGCCCCGCCAAGGGCACGTCTAAGCTGGCGCCCCCGGGGCCCCCAAGAGGAGGATACCAGGGAAATACATTTCCTGATGAGCAGGATAAAGTTACTGGCCAAATCCGAACTGACGATAGTCAAGGTCATGGCAATATGCATAATGCGGGGAGTGCAACCGCTTAAATATCGGGGGAAGCCCATGTGGCTCTTCAACGGGGAAGACAACGCCACCCGCTGTGGCCGTAAGGGTCCAGACTCCGCCACTGCTCTGGCAAGGATATTGTCCGATTTATACAAAGGGAAAGAGGAAGAATTCCTTCGCATTAAACCGCGGGACGGATTCTCCATGTACAACCCCCTGAGGAGGGCCGTAGAAGGAATCTTCATCCCCTCCCCGCAGCCTGAGGACCCCAGAAATGCCCTAGATCCAGGACTCGAAGAAGATCCGGATATTACTGTGGAGCTTGTCAACGGGGTATTTTATCAAGCGAGCTGTGATGGTGCCTCAGTGGCCATTATTGCCGACTATCCCGGACTGCTCTCTGTGTCGCGTGTAAGCCAAACTAAAAACCCTATCCTCCGAAGAGGACTCCCCTCGGGTATCATGCCTTACCCTTGAGGTGTCGTGCTGTTTGCAGAGACAACGGTTGGAGCGCGGGGCCGAGGCCCTAGGGACTCGTCGAACATGGGCGTCCGGATCGGGCAGGCTCAAGAGGAAGGCGGTGAGGGTCGACACACCGCTGCAGAGGTTAAGCAAAAACATGTCCTGCGATTATGGTATTTGAAGTATAACAACACCCTTCGTGTCCTGGCAGGAAAAAGAGCAGCGAGACTATATTCGGGGATCCCGCCAATCACGCCTCCAGCAGCCGGGTTCCAGAACCGGTTTCTCAAGCGGAGGCGGACACGGGGCCAGTGCCGCATAGTTCTCCGAGAGAGGACGCGGATATGCTATCGGCCACGAACTCCGAAGTAGAGAGCGCCATGAATCACCGGTGCCGGAGGGCCATGCTTCAGAACAACATCTTCTTCAAAGAGGCTTTTAATGCCTTCAATTCGGGGGACACATACATCCGAGCAGCTCAAGGCGGGCTTGCCCGAGCGACGGACCAGTATACCAAAGATATACGGGTAAGAAATTTTGATAAGCATGTATGACAGTAGCCCCTGAGAGTTGAAATGGTTGGGACGACTGATTTAGGGATCAATTTATGCACAGGTCCTTATAGATAAGAATGAACAATTGGCTCGGGAGCTGGAGGAATGCAAGGCCCAGCTGTGGGACACGGTTGCCAAGTTAGAGGAATCCCAGAAGGCCTCATCTGGTAACATTTGTCTTAATTGTACGAAGATGCACCAGTTAGTAAATGGCTGATATGACAGATCTAACAGAAAATTCTGCAGACAATCCAGGGGTGAATCCGAAGGGCGTAAGAGATGACGACTCACATCTCAAAAGGCAGCTAAAGGCTGGCGAGCGCATTCTCACGCAAGTTCGGCAGGAGAAGAACAATCTTCAAGATGCTAATGTCCGGATGGACGTTGAATTAAAAGACATCCGCGCCCAGCTGGCGGACTCCGTGAAGGAGAATAAAAGGTTTCTACGCGGCATTTATGGTGAGTTCCTAGACAAACTGTATGATAGTTCGGCGAGGAAGTATATTTAAAGAATTCTTCTTGCAGGAATGTTAACGGGTCGCCCTGAAGAGGAGATGCCCTCGTCTACAAGTGATTTACTGCAAGACCTCTCGCAACTGCACGAGCGAGCTCAGCAAGTGATGCAGGGTGTTGCTCAGGCCTTGTGGCCCTCAAGCTTACTGCCGAATGGCATGGGGGAGCTTGTGGATATGCTTCAAGGAGCACGGCGGCGCTTCCAACTGTGGAAGATGTCCGCTTGCCGGCAAGGTGCAAGAGAAGCCTGGGCTACAGTGAAGACGCGCTACACCAAGCTGGACCCAAACCATTTGGCCGAAGTAGGACCGGCGGGGCTCGAAGGGCAAGAAATTCCCGTGAGTCTGGTATATGACCAGGTAGCGTCAGCCGCTAAGTATTCTCAATAGGATTGTAAGCTAGATAGCCTGTTCGATGGTATAGAGGAGGAATATAGTCAGTCCAAGTGACTGTGTAATTCAATGGACATAATTAGTCCCTAGCCGGATTAAAATCATTTGTCATGGCGGACCTTTTCGCTTCAGCCCCCGGATCCTACAGTCCGGGGTGTGTCCGAATACCCACTCTGTTATACAAAACCGGGGTATGCGTGGAAGCAAGGCGTAGGGGTCATAAGTGCTTGAACATACAAGTACCCAACTAGATATGTTATATTACATGGATAGTAAGAAACATCTTCCAGGGAGAATAGTTCCGTCAGGGGTTCCTTTCCCTGGGTACGCATGCGACAATGCACTTGTTCGGACTGCGAACGATAGCTTAGGATACAAGATTTCTTGGGATTTACGTTGTAATAAACGAATACATCTTTTGTTCACCGATCGAATATTCTCTTAAGGAAACTAGCTTTCAACTTCACCCAGTCTGAGGTACACATCCGACTGAACCGGCAGTAACAATCGCAGAGGTGCTCCCCTGATGCCCTAGCCGAATTAACGGGAACGTAGGGCATAAACACAAGAGCCAGGCAACCCAGCTTGGCCACATCTTAAGTCATATCGATGCATATAATGGTGAAGAAAAGGCACATATGAAATAAAGAAACGCATATGTGATACGCGAAAAGCCATTTGAGTAATTAACTTTAGCTTCCGTATAGGAAGCCCCCAGGTATTGCTTACACACATAGTGCGACCGGAGTGATCCGGCAGTCCGCACTGTATTAAATACTTTGTGTGAAGAGGAAAAAGGTCGAGAAAGGAAAAAGGGGTGGAGCATAATTAAAAAGGAGGGGTAAGGAGACGAACACTGAGTTCGGCGTTAGGCGTAGAATCTACGGAGTCTGGCCGCGTTCCATGGGTTCGGCTCGAGTCTGTTATCGGATGCATTACGTAAGCGGTACGCTCCTCCGGTGAGTACTTTGTCAATGACGAAAGGACCTTCCCACTTGGGTTTGAGCTTGTCCTTCTTCTCCAGTAGGCGTAGAATGAGCTCGCCAATACTGTAAGTTTTGGCCCGCACTTCTCTGCTTTGATATCGTCGAGCCTGCTGCTGATAGAATGCGGAGCGGGCTTTTGCGACATCGTGCTCCTCCTCGAGGGCATCCAGGTTATCCTGCCGATCTAACTCGGCTTCCTTCTCTTCGTACATGCGTACGCATGGCGAATCATGTATTATGTCGCAGGGTAGTACTGCTTCCGCGCCGTATACCATAAAAATGGTGTATATCCGGTGGTGCGATTCGGCGTGGTCCGCAACCCCCAGAGTATGGAGTCGAGTTCTTCGACCCAGTGCGTATCCGAATCTATCAAAGATCGCACTAGTCTGGGTTTGATGCCGCTCATGATGAGACCATTTTCGCGCTCTACCTGGCCGTTTTTTTGGGGATGGTAGACGGAAGCGTAATCAAGCTTAATGCCCATTTTGCCGCACCAAGTTTTCACTTCTTCGGCTGTGAAATTTGAGCCATTATCAGTGATGATGCTGTGGGGGACACCGTATCGGTGTACGACCCTGGATATGAAGTCTATTACTGGTCTGGATTTGGCTGTTTTGACTGGTTTGGCTTCTATCCATTTGGTGAACTTGTCAACCATGACCAGTAAATATTTTTTCTTATGGCTTCCCCCTTTAAGAGGTCCGACCATATCCAGCCCCCAGACCGCGAAGGGACAAGTTATGGGGATCGTTAGGAGAGTGGTAGGGGGCATATGACTCTGATTGGCAAAGAGCTGACAACCGACGCGGTGTTGGACAAGGTCCTGTGTGTCTGCTCGGGCCGTCGGCTAATAGAAACATGTACGGAAGTCCTTGCTGACTAGTGCTCGAGCTGCGGCGTGGTGTCCGCCCAGTCCGGAATGGATTTCAGCCAAGAGCTGCCGCCCTTCCTCTTCGGAGATGCACCTTTGTAGCACTCCGGTCGCACTTATCTTATAGAGTTCCCCTTCATGGACTTTGTAAGCTTTGGACCGCCGGACGATGTAGCGTGCTTCATTTTGGTCTTCGAGGAGCTCCTGCCTATTTAGGTAGGCCAAGAAAGGCTCAGTCCATGAGGCGATGACGGCCATGATTTCATGGGCTGAGGATGTTATTTCGTTGGTAGAACCTCCGATTATGTCTGATGGTTCGGCATCTGGGGGTGTGTTTGGATCCGTGCTAGTATTGCCGGACTCCCCTTCCCATATTACGGATGGCTTGAACAACCTTTCCAGGAATATGTTAGGTGGGACAGGGTCGCGTTTAGCGCCGATGCGGGTGAGGACATCTGTCGCTTGATTGTTTTATCGAGCCACATGGTGGAATTCGAGTCCCTCGAACCGAGCTGACATTTTGAGGACGGCATTATGGTAGGCCGCCATTTTCGTATCCTTGGCATCAAAGTCTCCGTTTATTTTTGATATTGCGAGATTCAAATCCCCGCGCACTTCCAAACGTTGGATGCCCATAGAGACTGCCATCCGAAGACCGTGCAATAGAGCCTCGTATTCGGCTGCATTGTTGGAGTCTGTGTATAATATTTGAAGGACGTACTGGCCCGTGTTTCCGGTGGGAGACGTCAGGACTACACCTGCTCCCAATCCGGCCAGCATTTTAGAGCCGTCAAAGTGCATGATCCAGTTTGACTATGTGCCGTACTCTTTAGGGAGTTCGGCTTCTGTCCATTCAGCGACAAAGTCAGCCAATACTTGCGATTTAATGGCCCGCCGTGGTTTGTATGTTATGTCGAACGGAAGGAGGTCGATGGCCCATTTGGCAATCTGGCACGTAGAGTCGCGGTTGTTTATTATGTCGTTGAGTGGTACTTCAGAGGCCACCGTGATCGAACACTCTTGAAAGTAGTGTCGTAGCTTCCGGGATGCCATGAAGACCGCGTATGCTATTTTTTGATAGCGTGGGTATCGGGATTTGCATGGGGTTAGGACCGTGGATACGTAATAAACCGGCTTCTAGAGCGGGAATTTATATCCATCAGCCCCTCGTTCCACGACGAGCATTGCACTTACAACTTGATGTGTTGCAGCTATGTACAGCAGCATAGGTTCGCCAATATTTGGCGCTGTTAGTACTGGATTACTGGCCAATAAGGTCTTTATTTCATCCAGTCCGGCCGCGGCTGCATCCGTCCACACGAAGTGTTCGGTGCGCCGAAGAAGGAGGTAAAGAGGTAATGCCTTTTCTGCTAACCTGGGGATAAAGCGGCTTAGAGCAGCCACGCATCCGGCTAGTTTCTGGATGTGCTTGAGGTCTGTTGGTATAGCCAACTGTGACAGAGCTCGGATCTTTGCCGGATTCGCTTCAATTCCTCTATTGGAAACAATGAAGCGGAGTAGTTTCCCTGAGGGGACGCTGAAAACGCATTTTTCCGGGTTCAGCTTGATGTCGTATGTCCGGAGGTTGTCAAATGTAAGCCTCAAGTCGTCTATTAGGGTTTCAACGTGTCTTGTTTTTATGATCACGCCATCCACATATGCCTCCACTGTTTTGCCGATTTGCTTTTACACGCATGTTTGAATCATGCATTGGTAGGTTGCTCCGGCGTTCTTAAGCCCGAAAGGCATAGTGTTGAAGCAAAAAGGGCCATATGGCGTTATGAAAGCTGTTGCAGATTGGTCGGACTCTGCCATCTTTATTTGATGGTATCCAGAGTATGCATCGAGGAAACACAACAAATCGTGTCCTGCTGTGGCATCGATGATTTGATCAGTGCGAGGGAGGGGAAAGGGATCCTTGGGGCAAGCCTTGTTGAGGTCTTTAAAGTCGACACACAGGCGCCATGATTTGTCCTTCTTTGGTACCATTACTAGATTTGCCAGCCAATCCGGATGCTTGATATTTGATGAATCCGACCTCGAGTAGTTTGGCTAACTCTTCTCCCATGGCTTGCCTTTTGGGCTCTGAAAACCGTCTTAGAGTCTGTTTGACCGGTTTGTATCCTTTTAGTATATTGAGGCTGTGTTCAGCCAATCTGCATGGGATGCCCGACATGTCCGATGGGTGCCAGGCAAAAATGTCCCAATTCTCGCGAAAGAAATCTCGAAGTGCGGCGTCCATCGCGGGGCTCAACTGTGTCCCGATGGAAGCTGTCTTCGTGGGGTCCGTTGGATGGACTTGGAATTTGACTATCTCGTCTGCAGGTTTAAATGAGGAGGACATGGGTTGCTTGTCGAGTATCACGTCGTCCCTGTCCATGGTGGCCCGCAGTGTTGTTAACTCTTCGGCTACTAGGGTTTTGGATAATGCTTCCAGGGCTAGTGCTGCGGTTTTATTTTCGGCGCGATGTGCGACGTCCGGATCACTGGCTAGAGTGATGATTCCGTTGGGTCCGGGCATTTTAAGCTTCATGTACTCGTAATGGGGTACAACTTGAAAGCTTGTAAAAGCGTCCCGCCCTAGAAGGGCGTGGTGTTCGCTGCTAGAAGGAGCCACTTGCAATGTGATTTCTTCGGACCTATAATTCTCCGGTGTGCCGAATACCACATCGAGTGTGATTTTTCCCGCACACCGCGCTTCCCGAGTAGGGATAATTCCCCTGAAGGTTGTGTCGCTTTTTTCAATGCAACTTTTATCAATTTCCATCTTGTTGAGTGTTTCTTCATAGATCAAATTTAATTCGCTTCCGCCGTCCATGAGTACTTTAGTGGGCCGAAAGCCGTCCACGATCGGGCTAAGGACCAGAGAGGTTGGTGCCCGTACAGTCTGGAATTGAGGTTCATCACTGGCAATGAAAGTTATAGTAGTGTCGTTCCAGAGGTTTATTTTTGCCACATGGCAAATTTCAGCGGAGCTTCGATGAGCTCGCTTGCGCCTTTTGTTCAAGGCAAAAGTCTCGAAGACTGTTAGTACCATATTGTGTTCGTTGGCCGGACGTTGTTCTGCTTTATGGCTTGCAAGAAGATCCTCTCCACTTTTTGCTACTTGCCAGAGTATCCAACATGCCCTAAGGCTATGAGTTGGTGTTGTATCCGGAGTACTGTGGAGCTTACATGGCCGGTCGCCATTCTTCCAATACGGTTCCCCGCCCTGGGGTGGGCTTCGGTTTCTTGGGGATTGGATCGGGCGACTTACGAGAGTTCGCCCGTTTATTTCAGACAAAGGTTCTGGTGAGAGCCGGATTATCCCAAAATTCTGTTTGGGTTTTCCAGGCGCTTTAGATCGCACAGTACTTCTGTACTATGGTTGCCAAGTCAGCAAAGTGCACTACATCATAGCGACTTATAGCATTAAGGATTCCTTTGTTCATGAAGTTTTTGCAGAAAAGTGAGACTACGTCCTCCCTGCGGCAGTCCTGGACCTTGTTCAGCACAAGGAGGAATCTGGCCCAGTAGCGATGTACCGTCTCCTGGGGCTCTTGCCTGATATGGGAGAGACGGTCTAAGTCCAGGTGCGCGGCAGTTGCTAAGTCCGGATTCTGATCTGATCCGGCACCCAGGGGCACATGAGCTCTCGAGTCCGACAGCTCGGGATCCGTAGCGCTGCCCAGTTTCTCCGGCCCAGTGCCCGGTTCTAAGTCCGGGACCCGGGTCATGTCTTTCCTTGGGAGGGTGTCCGGCTCACGGAGCTCGGTGATCCGGACATAATTCATCCTCAAAATCGAGGAATAGTCCGTGTGTGGTTCCTCAACTACCGCTATCTCGTGGGTGACCAGCGGGGATTTAATGTCCCTTTTATCGGGTTTCAGCCCAATCCGGTCATAGTCCATAGCAACTCCCAGAGCGGCGATGTGATCCAAGAGCTCATTTAGGAAGGATAGCTCTATCGGATCCATCTGTTCGGCGAGTTCCGAATTGATGCGGAGGTTATGAGTGATGACCCGAGAGGCCATCGTCGGCGCAACCGCCGATGGGGCAGCCATGATGAAGCCGCCAAGTCAGAGATTCTGGCCTTCGGCCAGTGTCCCCCCCACAGGTAATGCTGTCCTTGACAACGAGACGAGCCATCAAGCCTTGAAGCGATGACACAAAGGAACTCTCAATGAAAGCACCAATGTCGGTGTCAAAACCGGCGGATCTCGGGTAGGGGGTCCTGATCTGTGCATCCAGGCTGATGGTAATAGGAAGCAAGGGACACAGATGTTTACCCAGGTTCGGGCCCTCTCGATGGAGGTAAAACCCTACTTCCTGCTTGATTAATATTGAAGATATGGGTAGTACAAGAGTAGATCTACCACGAGATCGTAGAGGCTAAACCCTAGAAGCTAGCCTATGATGGTATGATTGTAATTGTGATCAGCCTTCTAAGGACCAACCTCTCCGGTTTATATAGACACCGGAGAGGGCTAGGGTTTAAATGGAGTCGGTTACAAGGAAGGAAATACAACATCCGGATCACAAAGCTTGCCTTCCACGCCAAGGAGAGTTCCATCCAGACACGGGATGGAGTCTTGAACCTTGTGTCTTCACGCTTCAATAGTCCGGACGATGTATATAGTCCGACTATCCGGATACCCCCTAATCTAGGACTCCCTCAACGACTCAGTGGAACTCTCAATGAAATCATCAATGTCGGTGTCAAAACCGGCGAATCTCGGGTAGGGGGTCCCGAACTGTGCATTTAAGGCTAATGGTAACAGGAGGCAGGGGACACAATGTTTACCCAGGTTCGGGCCCTCCCTATTGAGGACATACCCTACTTCCTCCTTGATTGATCTTGATGATATGAGTATTACAAGAGTTGATCTACCACGAGATCGTAGAGGCTAAACCCTAGAAGCTAGCCTATGATTATGATTGTTCTTATCCTACGGACCAAACCCTACGGTTTATATAGACACCGAAGGGGGGCTAGGGTTACACGGAGTCGTTTACAGAGTAGGAAATCTACATATCCGAATTGCCAAGCTTGCCTTCCATGCAAAGGAGAGTCCCACCCGGACACGGGACGAAGTCTTCAATCTTGTATCTTCATAGTCCAACAGTCCAGCATAAGTACACAGTCCGGCTGTCCGAGGACCCCCTAATCCAGGACTCCCTCAACGGCCATGGTGGGCGGAGACGATAGCCCCAGCCAGCGGCGAGCCGGGGGGCAGCGGCGGACGTGGCCGGCAGGATGGGGCACAATGGAGCGCAGGGCGCGCGCGGGGCCGCAGCAGAGCAGTGGGCATGCGCCTGCGCCTATGCGGGTGCGGCGGGGAGGAGGCAGTGTGGCAGACGGCTGTGGTGGCACGGGAGGGCTGCGCGGTGCAGCAGGGAGTGGGAGGTAGGGCGAGGCAGGCGGCGGCTGGTGGGGGGAGGTGAGGCCCGCACGGCAGCAGCAACGGAGTAGCAACAAGTCAGCACCGAGAAGGGGCGGCGCCAGCGGAGGAACAACACACATTGACGGTGACATTTAGTGTGATGTGGCAACATGCGGCAGCGGCGGATCACATAATGGAGCAGAGCAAGTGCGGCAGCGGTGTTGTCGGGCAACGATGGCAGGTGCAGGTGGCGAGCAGGGTGGGGTGGTGCGAGGCCGCGCGACTAGCGGCCTGGCGGGGTGGAGGTGGCAGGGCGGCACCGGCAGCATGAGCCCAGGCGAGACCAACCGGAGGCGGGGCATGGGGCCCCCGCGTTCAGGGGATGCGGTCACGGACGGGGACAAGCGGGACGACAGGGAGGCGCGCACGGCGAGCTCAAGCCAACAGAGATCTCCTACGCGGCGTCAAACGGAGGTCTGACGGCATCAACAGCTCGATTAGGGCTTGGGATTGAGCTAAGAAGAGAGGGGGGGACTGAGACTCACGATGGACCACATGGAGGCTCGGTGGTCAAGCTGGAGCGAAGGGGAGGCCAGAGCTGTTGGGGAGGCGGCGGCGACCCGACCCGATGAGGAAGATGGGGTGGATCCGGTTCTGAGAGACTCCTCGGCTCGCAGGCGTTGATGTAATGGTAGCAGCACATGCCAGCGGAGGTGTAAGACCAGTCGGAGGAGCACGAGGGAGGTGGTCGCCGCGGTGGGCGATGGCGGGCGGCGACAGGGGGCTCAGGTGCTTCTACCCACTCGATGGGGAGGACAAGTGAGGAGGGGAGAGGAGCCGGGGGCGCGAGGGACGGGATTAGGGTTTTGGGAGAGGGGTGCCGGGATCTTGTAGACGAGGGGGTAGGCCGTGGATGGCCGACACCTGGCCGGGGCGCCATGGATGGCCTCCATGATCTTCCCAGCTCCTGTAGCGGGGAGGGGGATGGGTAAGGTGGGCTGGGTCTGTTATTGCTAAATAGGCCATGGTACCCAGTAGGGTTAGTTTTTTTATGTTTCAATTTAACTCTCCCTTTATCATTTTTGTTTATTATAATTAGCCTCGGTTTTGCCTTTTCTTTTAGTACCAAATGATTTTTGTTTTGAACGAAACTTGGCACATAATTCTAACATAACATATTGAGGTTGGACAACAAGTATGGGGTCAAAAGAAGTTGTCTAACCATTTATCTAAATGGAAAATACCAATTTAATTGCTGCTCGACCACAAAATTAATTCACACAGGCATTTTGGGAATTCAAATGAGGTTGGTGTCAACATAACAACGATCCAGGGAATTTTTAGGATAAGGTGAAGATTTTAGTTTTACTGTTTGAAGAAATAAATATTTGACTTGCATTTTAAATTCGAATTTTGAATTGGTTTGAATCAACATGGGACCTAACAACAGTAAAAGTGATGACATGGCATCTTTACCAGGGAATTGCTTTAGCTTAATTATCCGGGCGTCACATTTCTCCTCCACTACAAGAAATCTCGTCCCGAGATTTAAGGGGTGGAGTTATGGGAAAGACTCGGGAAGGATTGAGCTTACATGTTAGGTACCTGGGGGCTATCTCAATGAACGTGGCATAGAGGCATCTCTCGTGTGGAAATTCAAGAAAGTTATCAAGAGCAAGGAAAGAAATTGCAATAAGAAGCTTCAAGCGGTTAGGCAATCGTTCGATGTCTGAAACGGAGTGTGAAGGGGCTTAGATCATCGATAATAAGTATTGCATCTCATACTAGAACAGATCACAAGGAAGGTGGCTCGCGAATAACATACGAAGCCAAGCGCGAGGGATAACTTAGAAAACATGGATGTATAGGAGAGTCAGGTTTCGATCCTGTGGAACTGTGGATTAAGGACCAACCATGTGTGGGTTAAAAGGAGGAAGGGCACTAATATCACATCATGTCAGTGCATAGACTGTCTATTATGTTGGCAACAATGTTGGTACCAAGGGCAAGGGACGAAGAGAACCATTTTCCTACTCGTTAAACGAGGCAGACCAATAGGCAAAGTTCTAGTCCATCAATGGTTACCAGAATGTCACCCACAATAGTAACAGGGTCTTACTGACCGAGATGAACACCGAGGCATTTACGTAAGTAGGGAATTGTTACTACTCAGATTTGTTAGGTTACAAGAAAAGTTAAACAAAATAATGGGAAGGGAAGTGTAGACTGATACCTCTCCAATGTATCTATAATTTTTGATTGTTTCATGCTATTATATTACCCATTTTGGATGTTTATGGGCTTTACTTTACACTTTTATATCATTTTTTGGACTAACCTACTAACCGGAGGCCCAACACGTATTGCTGTTTTTTTGCCTATTTCAGTGTTTCGAAGAAAAGGAATATCAAACGGAGTCCAAACGGAATGAAACCTTCGGGAGCGTGATTTTTGGAACGAACGTTTTCCAGAGGACTTGGAGTGCAAGTCAAGAAGCAATCGAGGAGACCACAAGGGTGGAGGGAACCCCACCCCCCTATTGGGCGCGCCCCCTATCTCGTGGGCCCCTCGGGCATCCACCGACCTACTTCTTCCTCCTATATATACCCACGTACCCCGAGAACATCAAAGGCGACCATGAAAAAGAATTTCCACCACCGTAACCTTCTGTATCCGCGAGATCCCATCTTGGAGCCTTCGCTGCTGCTCCACCGAAGGGGGAATCAACCATGGAGGGCTTCTACATCAACACCATAGCCTCTCCGATGAGTTGTGAGTAGTTTACCACAGACCTTCGGGTCCATAGTTATTAGCTAGATGGCTCCTTCTCTCTCTTTGAGTCTCAATACCATGTTCTCCTTGATCTTCTTGGAGATCTATTCGATGTAACTCTTTTTGCGGTGTGTTTGTCGAGATTCGATGAATTGTGGGTTTATGATCAAGTTTATCTATGAGAAATATTTACATCACCTCTGAATTCTCTTATGTGTGATTAAGTTATCTTTGCAAGTCTCTTTGATTTATCAGTTTAGCTTGGCCTACTAGATCGATCTTTCTTGCAATGGGAGAAGTGCTTAGCTTTGGGTTCAATCTTGCGGTGTCCTTTCCCAGTGACAGTAGGGGCAGCAAGGCATGTATTGTATTGTTGCCATCGAGGATAAAAAGATGGGGTTTATATCATATTGCATGAGTTTATCCCTCTTGAGCATTGCATTGGTTTTCCATTGAAGAGGAAAGGGTGATGCAGCAAAGTAATGTAAGTATTTCCCTCAGTTTTTGGAGATAGGATCCCGCGGATACAAAAGGTTGAGGCAGTGGAATTAGGTTTTCGTTGTGCTCCTGGATGTTTTCAGGGTACGGGAGTATATATAGGCGAAGGAAGTACGTCGGTGGAGCAACAAGGGGCCCATGAGGGTGGGGGGCGCGCCCACCCCCTGGGGGCACGCCGGGCTCCCTCGTGGCTGCCTTGTTTGTTGCTTGACGTCCACTCCAAGTCTCCTGGTTGTCATTCGTTCCGAAAATATCGCTCCCGAAGATTTCATTCCGTTTGGACTCCTTTTGATATTCCTTTTCTTCGAAATACTGAAATAGGCAAAAAAAACAGCTGTTCGGGCTGGGCCTCCGGTTAGTAGGTTTGTCCCAAAAATGATATAAAAGTGTAAAGTAAAGCCCATAAACATCCGAAACGGGTAATATAATGGCATGGAACAATCAAAAATTATAGATACGTTGGAGACGTATCATGCAACCACATTTGCCTTTATGGGAATGCCTTTAGTCGGTCTGTTGTCATGCGTCTGGTCGGTGCCTCCAACGAGGGAAGGTTATGGGCGTGCGGTACCCTGGCCCGGTAAGCATACATAACCTTGTGTGCCCATTGTTGTTGTTGAGATGGTACCTTGTCCCCATTTGGGACTGTTTGAGTTTTGCCACGACAGTGGCCATTGATGCCTTTGGTAGGAACGGGTCCACCCATGACCTAGCCCAGTCGGGAGTTAGTTCGGAGTGGACGAGAGAGTGTCATGGAAATGGAGGAGTTCCGTCGGAATGTCGTTGGTCCACCCAAATGGGAGTGCGAGTCCATGGGTTCCGTGGTGTGGGTAAAGTGCGCTACCTCTGCAAAGTGTATCTAATCTATCGATAGCCGCGTCCTCGGTTACGGACACAACTCGTGAGTAAGTCACACCATGGATCAACGTTAATAAATAATCTTTCACACTAAGTTATTTGTTTGGCACTGGTTATGTCATGATGAGATCAGTGAGACTGATGTTGTTGAAACCGAAGTGTTGGTTTTTGATTGTGATTCGGGAGTGATCACCGTTTGGTTACGAGGTAACCCGTTGGTAAGAGAGTCCGAGGGACTCGGTGCACAAGTTTGGTTGCATGGCATGAGTAGTATGTTTTCACCTGCATTTAACTTGATTAAATGTCATGATATTCTTTACCATTATGTTTATGCTTGTTGTGAGCTTGCAAGTACATTCAGTATACTGACCAGACGTGTTATGCCAGCTTTCAAGAAAGTCTAACCGGATCGGAGTGCTGCCGTGTCTAGATCGTATCCACATTGGTGTCCCTGTGCTATGGAGTCCCGCTTCGTCGTCGTTCCACTGCCGCATAGTATTCATGATCGACGCCCTTTATGTTCACTAAATAATGTACATATTGTTCAGCCCCACCGTGTATGTGCCACTTGGCCTTGCTACTTGATGTAATATTGCACTATGTTTTTGCTAACATCAATAAAGTGGTTGTTTTCTGTACCAAGATGTTGTGTGTTGCCAGAAGACTTGATCTCTGGGCTGGCAATGCAAGGTAAACCGGTTGGTCTGAGCCGGGGTGCCACAAACCCAATGTATTAAAGGGGTTTTTGTGTTTTTGGTAACAGCGCCAGAAATTGGTAAATGGACGTGAGAAAGTTGTAATAAATTGATAGATAGATCACCAAATAAAATATAGTGCAGCAAGGTATTTTTGTATTTTTGGTTTAATAGATCTGAAAATAAAACCAAAGAAAAATAGACCGTGAAGGCAAATATAATAAAAAAGAGACCTGGGGGGCGTAGATTTCACTAGTGACTTCTCTCGAGAAACATAGCAATTAGTCGGTAAATGAATTACTATTGGGCAATTGATAGAAATTCAAATAATCATGACGATCCAGACAATGCTCATTATATAGGCATCACGTCCAAGGTTAGTAGACCGACTCCTTCCTGCATGTACTACTATTACTCAACACATCGACCGCTATCCAAAATGCATCTAGTGTATTAAGTTCATGGAGAAATGGAGCAATGCAATAAGAATGATGACATGATGTAGACAAGATCTATTTATGTAGAAATAGATCCCATCTTGTTATCCTTAATGGCAGCGATACATATGTGTCGGTTCCCCTTCTGTCACTAGGATCAAGGACCGTAAGAATGAACCCATCACAAAGCACCTCTTCCTATTGCAAGATAAATAGATCAAGTTGGCCAAATAGAACCCAAATATCAGAGAATAAATATGAGCCTATAGGAAATCATGCATATAAGAGATCAAAGAAGACTTAAATAACTCTCATGGATGAAAAGATATATCTGATCATAAACTCAAAGTTCATCAGATCCCAATAGACACACCGAAAAAAGAGTTACATCATATGGATCTATAAGACACCATTGTATTGAGAATCAAAAGAGAGATAGGAAGCCATCTAGCTACTAACTATGGACCCGTAGGTCCACAAAGAACTACTCATGCATCATCGGAGAGGCACCAATGGACATGATGAAACCCTCTATGATGGTATCTAGATTGGATTTGGTGGTTCTGGAATTTGCAGCGGCTGGAATTGATTTTCGACGACTCCCATAGGGTTTCTGGAATATTGGGGTATTTTTAGAGCAAAGAGGCGGTTTGGGAGGCCACCGATTTGGGCACAACCCAAAAGGGCGCGCCTGGGCCTCCAGGTGCACCCTGCTATCTTGTGCTCACCTCGGGCTCCCTCTTCGGTACTTCTTTGGCCCACTGGACGTCTTCTGGTCCAAAAAAATCCACCAAAAGTTTCTCTGCGTTTGGACTCCGTTTGATATTGATTTGCCGCGATGTAAAAACATGTAGAAAATAGCAACTTGCACTTGGAACTATGTCAATAGGTTAGTACCAAAAAATGATATAAAATGACCATAAAATGATTGTAAAACATCCAAGAATGATAATATAAGATCATGGAACAATAAAAAGTTATAGATAGGTTGGATACGTGTCAGCACACAAAAGTGCACCAAGTGGTTGAAAGGTAGGCCAGGGGGTCCCAGTTGATCAGTCAACCTTTGACTGGTCAACAGGGGTGGGCCTGAGGGAGTCCTGGATTTGGGGGTCCTCGGACAGCCCGACTATGTACTTGTGCCGGACTGTTGGACTATGAGGATACAAGATTGAAGACTTCGTCCCATGTCCTCTCCTTTGCGTGGAAGGCAAGCTTGGCAATTTGGATATGTAGATTTCCTTCTCTGTAACCGACTATGTGTAACCCTAGCCCCTCTGGTGTCTATATAAACTGGAGGGTTTAGTCCATAGGACAACAACGATCATAATCATAGGCTAGCTTCTAGGGTTTAGTCTCTACGATCTTGTGGTAGATCAACTCTTGTAATACTCATATCATCAAGATCAATCAAGCAGGAAGTAGGGTATTACCTCCATTGAGAGGGTCCGAACCTGGGTAAACATTGTGTCCCCCGCCTCCTATTACCATTAGCCTTAGATGCACAGTTCAGGACCCCCTACCCGAGATCCGCCGGTTTTGACACCGACATTTGTGCTTTCATTGAGAGTTCCACTGTATAGTCACGATAAGGCTTGATGGCTCCTTCAATCATCCGCAACGATGCGATCCAGAGTGAGGTTTTCCTCCCGGACAGATCTTTGTATTCGGCAGCTTCGTACTGTGGGCCAACTCGCTTGGCCATCTGGAGCAGATCGATAGCTACGCCCCTGGCCATCACGTCAGGTTTGGAAGGTTGAACTACACTGCCGACATCCACGGAGACTTGATCTTCGATGGATTCGAGCCCATGACAGGTGTGCCGAATAGTCACGATGAGCATGACCTAGATCTGCCATCGGACTGTGTTCGGAAGATAACATCTGCAGCTTCCCTAGCCTTAGATCAGGAGCAAATCGTGCCATCCGAGGACGGGTGCATAGACCCCGCCACAGAGGCCGTACACTCATCGTCAATAGAGCCAAACACAGACATCGTCTCTAATGAGGTCTGTGTCATCGGACCCTCGGACTCATCTCCGGCCATAGGCTTCGAACCGCGCGCATCCATGCCTATCAAATCTAATTGGGCACCGATCATGGAGTTTACCTCCGCGGATATCTTTCAGCACTCACCTTTGGGCGACGTGCTTAATTCACTAAAATCTCTCTCCCTGTTAGGAGACTCTTGGCCGAACCATGTCCGGCTTGAGTGGGAAGCGGACAATGAGGAAACTCGTTCCCCACCCACCACCCACTTAATAGCCACTGTCGATGACTTAACCGACATGCTTGATTTCGACTCCAAAGACATCGACAGTATGGACGACGATGCCGGAGAAGAACGGGAACCACCACCTAAAGGGCGCTGGACAGCCACCTCATCATATGATATATACATGGTGGATACACCCAAAGAAAACAACAGCGAGGAATGGAAGGATGCAACGGAGGATAATCCCCTTGAGAAGCAACCAAAGCGACAACGTCGGCGCCGATCTAAATCCCGGCACAGTAAAAACAGCAATAACAGCGCAAGAAGGAATAATACCCTGGTCGACTCTAAAGGAAACGACGACCCCAAGGACCCATCGATGGAGCGGGATGAGCCAGGGGACGATGAACATAGTCCAGGGCCGCTGTCCGGTCATAGTGACGGCAGAGATAAACTCATAAACCTGTATCCGGAGAGGAGAATAGTCCGGGCGATGATGCACTCATCATCCCAGAAAGGCACTTGGAACAAGAGAACCTCCATAGAAGGCTTATTGCCACCGCGAGGAGCTTGAAGAAGCAGAAGCAAAGGCTTAAGGCCGCGTAGGATACGCTCAACCGCAGATGGAACAAAGTGCTTGACACTGAAGAAAAATATGGTGGCAATCACCACACAAAGAGCTACCCAACGCGCAAGCTGCTGCCCGAATTCGACGACGAGGCTATAGAGCCCATTTAGCCGAACAATAAAACGGCCGATCAGCTGGACCGACCACCCCGTGGCCGCGACAGTGTGGCTAATAGCGCCGCACGCAAGTCAGCACATGATTTACATGAGCACCTGGTCAAAAAAGCCAGTATAGCCAGGTGGATCTATGGATCTAGGAAGCGTGCTCTGGCGCAGAATCATGGCCACCAAAACGACTATACTGATCGAATAACAGCTCGGAATCAAAACCGAACACTACAACCGTCGGAAGCAAGCCATGACACATCCAAATATAGGGTGCTGCACACCCCCTATGCTTCACCGATGAGGTGCTGGATCATGAATTTCCAGAGGGATTTAAACCCGTGAACATAGAGGCATACGACGGAATGACATACCCTGTGGTCTGGATTGAGGACTTTATCCTTCACATTCACAAGGCTCGCGGAGATGACCTCCACGCCATCAAATACCTGCCCCTCAATTTGAAAGGACCAGCTCGGCACTGGTTGAAAAGCCTCCCCGAAAACTCAATCGGAAGTTGGGAGGAACTTGAGGACGCTTTCAGGGCTAATTTTCAAGGGACCTATGTCTGACCTCCGGATGCAGACGATCTAAGTCACATAACCCAACAACCCGGAGAGTCAGCCCATAAGCTTTGGTACAGATTTCTCACCAAGAAGAATAAAATCATCGACTGCCCGGATGCCGAAGCCTTAGCGGCTTTCAAGCACAGTGTCCGGGATGAATGGCTCGCCAGACACCTCGGCCAGGAAAAACCAAGGACAATGGCGGCCCTAACAAGCCTCATGACCCGCTTCTGCGTGGGGGAGGATAGCTGGTTGGCCCGTAGCGGTACCAGCGACCCAGACACATCCGAAATCAGGGACGACAATGGGAAGCCACGACGCAAGAAAAACAAACGTTGAAACAATGAAGATAGCCCAGACAACACGACAGTAAATGCCGGATTTAGGGGCTCTCGACCCGGTCAACAGAAAAAGGCGTTTAAAGGCAGCAGAGATGGACTGTCTAGCCTAAACAAAATTCTACACAGATTTTGTCAGATCCATGGCACCCCCGAGAAACCTGCAAATCACGCCAACAGAGAATGCTGGGTCTTCAAGCAGGCCGGCAAGCTAAATGCCGAACACAATGGGAGGGAGACGCCAAGTGAAGAAGAGGACGAGCCTCGCCAGCAGAACACAGGGGGACAGAAAAAATTTCCACCAGAGGTCAAAACAGTGAACATGATTTATGCAACCACATACCGAAGAGGAGGCGCAAACGCGCACTCCGAGACGTATACATTGTTGAACCCGTCGTCCCCAAATTCAGCCCATGGTTGGCCTACCCGATCACTTTCGATCGCAGGGATCATTCGACTAGTATTCGGCATGGAGGTTCGGCTGCCTTGGTGCTCGACCCAATAATTGATGGATACCATGTCACACGAGTCCTTATGGACGGGGGTAGTAGTCTTAACCTGATATATTAGGACACTGTCCGTAAAATGGGGATAGACCCGTCAAGAATCAGCCAAAGCAGTACTACCTTTAAAGGACTAATACCAGGCGTAGAGGCCCGCTGTACGGGCTCTCTAACACTAGAGGTTGTATTCGGTTCTCCCGACAACTTCCGAAGCGAAGCACTAATCTTCGATATCGCTCATTTCAGTGCACTACACGAAACACTAGAGGTTGTATTCGGGACCCCCTACCCTAGATCCGGTAGTTTTATCCCCTACCCGGGGTCCCGAACTGTGCGTCTAAGGCTAATGGTAACAGGAGGTAGGGGACACAATGTTTACCCAGGTTCGGGCCCTCTCTATGGAGGTAATACCGTACTTCCTGCTTGATTGATCTTGATGATATGAGTATTACAAGAGTTGATCTACCACGAGATCGTAGAGGCTAAACCCTAGAAGCTAGCCTATGATTATGATTGTTCTTGTCCTACGAACCAAACCCTCCGGTTTATATAGACACCGGAGGGGGCTAGGGTTACACAGAGTCAGTTATAGAGAAGGAAATCTACATATCCGAATTTCCAAGCTTGCCTTCCACGCAAAGGAAAGTCCCACCCGGACACGGGACAAAGTCTTCAATCTTGTATCTTCATAGTCCAACAGTCCGGCACAAGTACAGAGTCCGGCTGTCCGAGGACCCCCTAATCCAGGACTCCCTCAATATCCCCTGAACCATGCTTCAATGACGATGAGTCCGGCGCGCAGATTGTCTTCGGCATTGCAAGGCGGTTTCCTTCTCCGAATACTCCATAGTAGATCTTGAACACAAGGATCGTGTCCAGATATATAAAACAAATTCCACATACCACCGTAGAGAGCACAATATTCCACAAATCTAATCTGCTGACAACTTTTCATGGCGTGACATCACGCTGCGGCCCGGTCATTATTCGAACCGCTTTTCTCAACCTACTGCGGCACATCTTGCGTGGCAGTTTTATTAGCATGTCTTGTCGAAGAAGAGATCGTGTCCCCTTATCACGGGATTCTCATCAATACGGGTGTGGGTAACCCAACCGCACCATCAATGCGGCACTTGGGGAATAAGCGAGTTTACCGGGCAAGTGGGGAGGCGCTAGATCCCTGCTGCCTTTATAAGGAGATAAGGACTCCCCTTTTTCACCCACGCCTTCTCCTTCCTCTGCTCATCCAATCTCTCTCACCCGAGCTCCAGTGCCCAAGCGTTCGTCTTCTCCACCCACAAAGCCCTCCGAAAATGTCCGGATCCAGAGCAGGAGGCAAGTGGATGGCCTCTACCATCCAGGAGAAGGATGTCAAAAAGCTTTGGGAGGCCGGGTATCTGGCAAAGAAAATCAGCCATTGTCTCCCAGCGGCGGGACAGATCGTCCCGACTCCAGAACCCCACGAGAGGGTTGTATTCCTCCCTTGCTTTGTCCACGGGCCAGGGTTCCCCTCCACCCATTCGTTCGCGACATCATGTATTACTACGGGATCGATTTTCATGATCTATCCCCCAATTTCTTCCTCAATATCTCCACATTCATCATCATGTGCGACGAGGCCTTTCTCCGCCACCACACCTCAGCTTATGGCTGAAGATTTTTAATGTGAAGCCCAAGGTAGTGAGCGGCAAGCATGCCGAGTGCGGAGGTGCCATGGTGAGCAAGATGCGCAATGTCACATGGCCATCAGGTACTTTCAATGATTCCGTCAAAGGGTGGAAACAACAGTGGTTCTACGTCGCTGAGCCGCGTGGCACGAAATGGGTAGCAACTCTCGAATTCCGATCCGGAGCTCCCCTGCAGCTTACGTCCTGGCCCAAGAAGGGCCTGAACTGGTCTTGCCCGATGAGTTGTCGGTGCTCCAGACACATGTCAAGGATATGGAAGACAAGAATATCAAACATGTCAATGTAGTCCAGGTGATGTTAGTTCGCCTGATACTCCCTTGTCAACACAGGGTCTGCAATTTATGGGAATTTGACCCGACCAAGCACCAGACCCTGCTAGAGTTCTTTGGCTCATCACACAAAGACATTTGGAAGGTGCTTTTTAAGTTCGGCAAATCATGGCCGGACTCAGTCGAGGACCACAGGTATCAACTGTCCCATCCTACAAGTTCGTTAAGTCATTGCATGTCGGCAAGTCATATGTTTTATTTGCATAAGCCAAGGGAAATGCTTAATCTGTTGTCCACAACTCTCCTAGGGCTGGACGAAGAAGGAGGGGCGGATCTACTGTCCGGCCCCACTGCCAGAAGAACCAGCCGGCCCACTTTTGACGAAGATGCTGGTCCCGGCGCCTTACAAGGCGCCTAAGAAGAAGGCCGAGAAGGAGTCCAGAGAGACTAGGGGCGGCCTTTGTTGCCGCGGAACTTCGAACACAATATCCGAAGACAACGATGCCCGCTCTTCCTCCGGAGAGGACGAGGAAGAGGAGGAAAACCAATCCCCCCCAGCAAGGGGAAGAAAGAAAAGGATGGCCTCCACACCCTTGGAGGACGAGTCACCTAAGAATGGAAAAACTCTCCTTCCGGAGGAGTCCACCACCGCTGCCAACAGCAGCCCGGAGTGGGATCCCAGGGCCTAGCCCGTAGTGAGATCATGAGTATATAAAACCTGGACACGTTACGCATCCAGACTCACTACTGTATGACGTTTAATCATTGAGTCACACCCCTTTTTTTACAGCCCGGCGAGGTCCCACACCGAACAATCCTCATCGAAGGAGTTACTAGGTTCGGATGCTATGGACGGTGGAACACCCCCGAAGGCCCCCTCCTCAAAACACATGAGTGACACCGAGACATCATCCCAGAGGGACCTTGGGCAAGGTGGGGGGGAAAGGACCGTCAAGGCAGAGCCAGGAGGTCAAACTTCAGGGGCCGGACACACGGGAGAAAAGGCTCCCATGGACATCGAAGGCGTGGTTATCTCGAATACGGCCCCAGCCGGACACAATTCCGGAGACCGATACGACTCCGAAATCAGGCAGGTAGCCTCCCTCGGCTGAGGGGGAGCGCCTGTTCCACCGGCAACCTCTGCCCAACCAGAGGTGTCAGATACTTTATCGGCGGCGCTGAAGAGCGCCTCCATCGTTGAAGAACACCGTGCCCTTATGGGTGCGGTGATTGAGAAGATTCGGTCCGCTAAGGGAGGGCTAAATGAAGCCTGCATCGGCCTTATATCGGGCTTTGAGGTATGTTTTGTGAGGTTTCAAAGAGTGTCATAGTATCGGTAGTAGCCCTAGATACACTGTTCGGCGAAAGAAAGAACCGGACAGAGGATCAAATATATGTTCGCAGGAGACTCACTTTATGGCATCTCTCCCTCTTTTTTGATAAGCAGATGTCTGTAGCGGGCCAAAAAAGAACTTGGCCGTGTGAAGAAGCAGTTGGAGGATAATCAAGGTATGCAAAAAAACCTTGTTCACATTCAGCGTGAATGAATAAGTTAGTATGATGAAAATATTTTTATGATGTGCTCTAGGGGCGACAGCCGAAGTTGAGGCTCTTAAGAAGGCTGTGTCCGAAGCCGGGAAGAAGGCAACCACAAAGCAAGCTCTTCGTAAAAAGCACGAGGCCAGGGTAATTGAAGCTGAGAAAGACCTCCAAGAGGTCGTGAAGAAGTGCGAGACCTTGGAGCAGAGTGTAATGGAGAAAGAGTCCGAACTCACCCAGGCTCGACAAGCCGCATGTGATGCCCGGGGGGAAGCCCAAGGCGCCCTGCAGGAAATCCAGGATGCGAGGAAGATCGCGGCGGGTAAGGCTTTTTCTATGCAAAGCAGGTATTTAAAGGGAGAAAATCGCGTTTACTAAGTTGAATTCGAATTTCTCCAAGGGTATTTGCGGAACTGCCATGCGGCATATCTGATGCCGCACAATTCTATCGAGCCAAAGAAAGGAGCACCGCGGAGAAGCTCTTCTGGTTGCAGTATCTAGCGCCAAAGTATCCAGTGCCTTTTGCCGATCAACTGAAACAGCTGATCGAACTGCATAAGGCGGCCGAACTAGCCATGAAGGATTTAATTATCCGGCTATGGCTTGCCAAGCCGATTCCCATCAGTTACTTCGGGCTCGTAAAGCGGCTTGTGAGTGCCTGCCCTAGACTTGAAGTCATCAAGCGGTCGGTCTGTATGGAGGGTACGCGAATGGCCTTCGCCCGCGCGAACGTGCACTAGGCGAAGATGGATGTTGAAAAGCTGATGATTGAAGGACCGCCGGAGGGGAAGGAGCACCGCAAGGCCGAGTTATATTATGATAGTATCGTGAAAGGATCCCGACTTGTGGCGGAGCAATGCGCCAAGGACATGATATTCCCATGAATATAGTCATGTTGTCCTATGTAATGTTTAAATAAGGTGATTTCTATTATTTATTGCCTGTTATTTGAAAGTTTTTCCTCCTGTGCAGCCGTTTTATATATTAATACTGAGAGTTGGCCAGTCGTCGGCTTCTGCCCCCACATAGGAAGTATGGGGGTGTTCGGGATAAACCTGAGCACTCTTTACCCCAGTGTTGGGTCCTTGAAGGAGGTGTTCAGCGCAACGAACCAGGCAATCGGACTATAAGGCTTTATCACTCTCACTTAGAGATAGGAGTTTGACAAAAGGAAAGTAGGGCAACCCCTGGTGTTCGGAAGACCGCACTAGGGGCTCTATAAGCACCTGATCGGAAGAAAAGCCAATCCATCGCACGATGCATTAGTTATTGAATAACCCGGGAGAAATCCTTAAAGATTTTCCAACCTCTCGAACAGCTGACCCGCTCTCGCCGTATCATGACAGTCAGCTTTTGGCTTTCTCTACTAAGGCGCTCGTCCGGAAGAACCGGGACGCAATCACAGTAGTTCTCCCTTTACTACCCTAGCCGATATAGCGGAACGTAGGGTAGCAAGCACAGGAGCCGGGCAACCCAACTATTAACCCAAGACATGATTCGGAGCCGATGCATATAATGCTATAAGTTCGGGGTGCCGAGCGACCGTGAAGGCGTTCGAACTTTATTACCTTATTATGGGTACAACGAGGCCCCTGGCATATTAAGGCATATCGCAGTGTTTCAGATGACATTTCACAAAGAATATCAATAAGAAAGAACAGCAAGAAAGCATCATATAAAGCCACATATTGTAATTGAATAATATGTCGATGCGTATGAGCACGTATAGTGTGATAAAAAGAAATATGACTGCAGAACCTGCTGTGACCGGGGGAGGGAAGCCGTGTGCGGATCCGGGTAATAATCAGATGGTCATCAAGGGGAATATCTAAGGATTCCCTTACGCATTCAAGCTGCTTCCCTTCTTGGTGTATTCGTCCGTTCATGGGTCTAGTCTCCATGTCGCCAGTCCTGGCCTACACAAAAGTGGACCTGCAAAGAAAATGCAATAAACATTTGTGTGCCATGGAGCGGTTAAGCCGCATTGTGTGGCATATCCTAGTTTTGCCTCCGTTTACTGCCGGAGTGTTTAACTGAGCTCCTGACGAGCCAGGCTATCCTACTGCAAAGTAGTTCGGACTCCTTTGACGGTGTCCGGCAGCTTGGCCATTGACTCAAGGTTCGATTGAAAGATGCCATTCGTTGCTTCTACTGTTAGGGCGGCGGTTGACTCTTCTGCGTGGAGGGAGCGTTCGGCCTTGCCATTAACTGTTATGACGCCGCGCGGACCAGGCATCTTGAGCTTAAGGTAGGCATAATGTGGCACCACGTTGAATCGAGCAAATGCGGTTCGTCCGAGCACTGCATGATAGTTACTGCAAAAAGGGACGATGTCGAAGATTATCTCTTCGGTACGGTAATTATTTGGTGGTCCAAAGACTACCTCTAGAGTGATGGAGCCTGTACAACAGGCCTCCACACCTGGTATAACACCTTTAAAGGTGGTTTTAGTGGGTTTGATCATTGAAAGATCGATACCCATCTTACGCAGTGTGTCCTGGTACAGCAGGTTCAGACTGCTGCCTCCATCCTTAAGGACTCGTGTGAGGTGGAATCCGTCAATTATTGGGTCCAGGACTAGTGCGGCCAAATTGTCTTGGCTGGAATTGGCCGGACGACTATAGGTTATTTTTTCGAGTGACTGGCTCCGTTGCGTCGTCATCCCTGAGAGTGCACATCTGCTCCCGCTTAGGAATATGGGTGGCGTTTATCATGTTCACCGTTTTGATTTGCGGGGGAAATTTCTTTTGCCCTCCTGTGTTTGGTGGTCGGGGCTCCTCCTCGTTGTTGTCGCATTGCGACCCCTTCTCCTTTTTTTCGGCACCTGACCTACCGGCTTGTTTTAAGACCCAACATTCTCTATTGGTATGATTGGCTGGTGTTCCTAGGGTTCCATGAATTTGGCATGGACGGTCGAGTATGCGGTCCAGACTGGACGGGCCCAGATTGATCCTCTTGAATGGCTTTTTCTGCTGACCGGACTTAGAGCCACTGAATCCAGCATTAACGGCCGTATCTTCGGTGTTATCGCCATTATTGCGACGCTTGTGTTTGTTGCGTCGGGGCTTGCCGTTGCTATCTCTGGTGTCTGAGGTGCCAGGATTGCTTACTGTGTTGCTGCTACGAGCCAATCAGCTATCCTTGCCCGCACAATAGCGGGTCATGAGTGTCGTGAGGGCTGCCATGGACTTCGACTTCTCTTGGCCGAGGTGTCGGGCAAGCCACTCGTCACGGATGTTATGCTTAAAGGCCGCTAGGGCTTCGGCATCCGGACAGTCGACAATTTGGTTCTTTTTAGTGAGGAACCGAGTCCAGAATTTCCTGGCTGACTCTCCACGCTGTTGGGTTATGTGACTTAAATCATCGGCATCCTGTGGTTCCACATAAGTTCCCTGGAAGTTATCCAGGAAAGCATCTTCTAGGTTCTCCCAACTTCCAATGGAGTTTGGCGGCAAACTATTTAGCCAATGCCGAGCGGGTCCCTTGAGTTTTAGTGGGAGGTACTTGATGGCATGTAGATCATCCCCGCGAGCCATTTGAATGTGGAGAAGGAAATCTTCTATCCATACCGCGGGGTCTGTAGTCCCATCGAAGGGCTCGATCTTCACAGGCTTAAACCCTTCTGGGAATTCATGCTCCATTACCTCGTTAGTGAAGCATAGGGGGTGTGCGGCGCCTCTATGCCGGGCTACATCACTATGCAGTTCAAATGAGTCTGGTCTGTTGTATTCGCCCCGGCCAGATTTGTGTTTAGTGTATCTGGCGTGGCGGTCAACGTCACGCGTTGGGGCGCGCCCCCGTGATCCGTAGATTGATCTTGACCGTCCTGCTTTGTTTTCCAATTCGTCTCACAGGTCATGCGTGTAGCCCCGGGCCTTCGTGTTTTTGTCTGTTTGGCGACGGGGTGCAGGCATGTGTTTGGGCTGATACGCCGCTTTGTCTCGGCCAGGAGGTGGCCGGTCAGCCGCATCCTGCACTAGTAGTGTAGGCTCTAGTGCCCCCTCCTCGAATTGAGGTAGCAACCTGCGCTTTGGGTAACTATTGGTTGGGCGCTCGAGTCCGTATTCCTCGGTTGCCAGGACCTCAGTCCATCTATCAGTTAGCATATCTTGATCAGCTTGAAGCTGCAGCTGCTTTTTCTTCAGGCTTTTTGCACTGGCTATAAGCCGACGCTTGAAGCGCTCCTGCTCGACGGGATCCTCAGGCACGATAAATTCTTCGCCGCCGAGGCTCACCTCGTCTTCGGAGATGGGTACGTAATTGTCGTCCTCTGAGTCTCCATCCATTGCCTGTTTATCAGGGCTAGCTTACCCATACTCCCGTACGGCTTGCTCAAAGCTTGTCTGGGCGGTATTGTTTTCGTCTTCGGCATCATCCGGAGTGCTATTGTCTCTTGTGCCGGTATCGCTATTTTTGCTATGACGGGGCTTAGAGCGGCGCCGCTGACGCCGGCGCTTAGATTGCTTCTCAAGGGGATTATCCTCCGTTGCCTCTTCGCCGTTGCTTTCTTTGGGTGTGTACACCATATATATATCATATAATGAGGTGGCTGTCCAGCGCCCTTTGGGCGATGGTTCCTGTTCTTCTCCGTCATCGTTGTCCATACCGTCGATGTCTTCGGAGTTGAAATCAAGCATGTCGGTTAAGTCGTCGACAGTGGCTATTAAGTGGGAGGTGGGTGGGGAACGAATTTCTTCATCGTCCGCTTGCCCCTCAAGCCAGACATAGTTCTGCCAAGAGTCTCCTGACAGGGAGAGAGGTTTTAATGAATTTAGCACATCACCCAAGGGCGAGTGCTGAAATATATCCGTGGAGCTAAACTCCATGACCGGTGCCCAGTCAGGCCCGATGGGAACGGATGCACATGGTTCAGAGCCCCTGGTCGGAGACGAGTCCGAGGGTTTGGTGACATAGAGCTCATTGGAGGTGAAGTCTGTGTTCGGCTCTATCGCCGATGAGTGTGCGGCTTCCGTGGCGGGGTCTATCCAGCCGTCCTTGGATGGCATGATCTGCTCCGGATCTACGACCAGGGCAGCTGCAGGTGCGTTCTCCTGAACACCGTACGATGGCGGATCAAAGCCATGCTCATCGTGACTGTACAGCGCAACCGTCATGGGCTCGAATCCGTCAAAGATCAAGTCTCCCCGGATGTTGGCCGTGTAGTTCAGGCTTCCAAACCTGACCTGATCGCCAGGGGCGTAGCTATCGATCTGTTCTAGATGGCCAAGCGAGTTGGCCTGCAGTGCGAAGCCACTGAATACGAAGATCTGTCCGGGGAGGAAAACCTCACCCTAGATCGCATCGTTTTGGATGATAGAAGGAGCCATCAAGCCTTATCGTGACGACTGTCGGTGTCAAAATCGGCGGATCTCGGGTAGGGTGTCCCGATCTGTGCGTCCAGGCTGATAGTAACAGGAAGCAAGGGACACAAATGTTTACCCAGGTTCGGGCCCTCTCGATGGACGTAAAACCCTACTTCCTGCTTGATTAATATTGAAGATATGGGTAGTACAAGAGTAGATCTACCACGAGATCGTAGAGGCTAAACCCTAGAAGCTAGCCTATGATGGTATGATTGTAATTGTGATCGGCCTTCTAAGGACCAACCTCTCTAGTTTATATAGACACCGGAGAGGGCTAGGGTTTACATGGAGTCGGTTACAAGGAAGGAAATACAACATACGGATCGCCAAGCTTGCCTTCCACGCCAAGGAGAGTTCCATCCGGACACGGGACGGAGTCCTGAGTCTTGTGTCTTCACGCTTCAATAGTTTGGATGATGTATATAGTCCGGCTCTCTAGATACCCCCTAATACAGGACTCCCTCAGTAGCCCCTGAACCAGGCTACAATGACGATGAGTCCAGCGTGTAGTCTTGTCTTCGGCATTGCAGGGCGGGTTCCATCTCCGAATACTCCGAAGTACCTGTTACGACGAATAGTGTTTGGTAATCCATCAATGTTGTACTCCTCGTCTTCTGTGCCTAAATAATGACCATCTCCATGTGTCAAGCGAATGCAAGGAGCCAAGGCAATTTTTGCATTTTCCACCCTCAACCCTTCGGGCTAACCGTCTATTTGAAGAGACGGGGATTCTCAAATCCAAACCTCACTCTCCCCCCTCGTGCCAAGCGAATGCGAGGAGCCAATGCATTTTTTGCATTTGCCACCCTCAACTCTTCGGGCTGACCGTCTATTTGAAGAGACGGGGATTCTCAGATCCAAACCTCACTCTCCCCCCTCGAGCAAGCATCCAACAGAGCGCTCCAGAAAACCATCCCAACATGGCCGGTCGTCGCAACTCCTCTGCTCGCTCTCCTTGGTCCAAGCCGGGGGACTGGGAAGAGTGCTCAGTTCCCCATAGCCGTTTGATTGAGTTACAAACCCTAGGGTTTCTCCCACCAGCGTTCATGGTCCCTGTTCGAGCCGGGATAGCCACCTATAATGGTGGGGAGCAAGCGGAGAGATCTCCCAATCCATCTCCAGAGGAGCGAATATGCCTTATCCCGCATCTGCTAAGGGGCGTCGGATTTCCCATCCACCCATTCCATCGTGGGCTCCTGGAGTTCTACGGCCTCCAGTTACACAACTTTACCTCTGCCTCTATACTACACATAGCAGTGTACGTTGCCCTTTGCAAGCTATTTTTAGGCTGCGAGCCTCACTTCGGGTTATGGAAGAAACTGTTCTGCCTTGTCCCCCGCAACCAGGGAGAATCCCTATGTCAGGTGGGCGGGGCCGAAGTATGGCGCATTGCCGAGACCGGATACCTATCCGGCACTCCTAAGAAGGCACCAGAGTACTGGTCTTCAGAGTGGTTTTATATTGATGACGTTCCCCTTCCGGATCCAGTCCGAACAGGTCTCCCCGAGTTCAGTAACGCCCCGCCAAGGGCACGTCTAAGCTGGCGCCCCCGGGGCCCCCAAGAGGAGGATACCAGGGAAATACATTTCCTGATGAGCAGGATAAAGTTACTGGCCAAATCCGAACTGACGATAGTCAAGGTCATGGCAATATGCATAATGCGGGGAGTGCAACCGCTTAAATATCGGGGGAAGCCCATGTGGCTCTTCAACGGGGAAGACAACGCCACCCGCTGTGGCCGTAAGGGTCCAGACTCCGCCACTGCTCTGGCAAGGATATTGTCCGATTTATACAAAGGGAAAGAGGAAGAATTCCTTCGCATTAAACCGCGGGACGGATTCTCCATGTACAACCCCCTGAGGAGGGCCGTAGAAGGAATCTTCATCCCCTCCCCGCAGCCTGAGGACCCCAGAAATGCCCTAGATCCAGGACTCGAAGAAGATCCGGATATTACTGTGGAGCTTGTCAACGGGGTATTTTATCAAGCGAGCTGTGATGGTGCCTCAGTGGCCATTATTGCCGACTATCCCGGACTGCTCTCTGTGTCGCGTGTAAGCCAAACTAAAAACCCTATCCTCCGAAGAGGACTCCCCTCGGGTATCATGCCTTACCCTTGAGGTGTCGTGCTGTTTGCAGAGACAACGGTTGGAGCGCGGGGCCGAGGCCCTAGGGACTCGTCGAACATGGGCGTCCGGATCGGGCAGGCTCAAGAGGAAGGCGGTGAGGGTCGACACACCGCTGCAGAGGTTAAGCAAAAACATGTCCTGCGATTATGGTATTTGAAGTATAACAACACCCTTCGTGTCCTGGCAGGAAAAAGAGCAGCGAGACTATATTCGGGGATCCCGCCAATCACGCCTCCAGCAGCCGGGTTCCAGAACCGGTTTCTCAAGCGGAGGCGGTCACGGGGCCAGTGCCGCATAGTTCTCCGAGAGAGGACGCGGATATGCTATCGGCCACGAACTCCGAAGTAGAGAGCGCCATGAATCACCGGTGCCGGAGGGCCATGCTTCAGAACAACATCTTCTCCGAAGAGGCTTTTAATGCCTTCAATTCGGGGGACACATACATCCGAGCAGCTCAAGGCGGGCTTGCCCGAGCGACGGACCAGTATACCAAAGATATACGGGTAAGAAATTTTGATAAGCATGTATGACAGTAGCCCCTGAGAGTTGAAATGGTTGCGACAACTGATTTAGGGATCAATTTATGCACAGGTCCTTATAGATAAGAATGAACAATTGGCTCGGGAGCTGGAGGAATGCAAGGCCCAGCTGTGGGACACGGTTGCCAAGTTAGAGGAATCCCAGAAGGCCTCATCTGGTAACATTTGTCTTAATTGTACGAAGATGCACCAGTTAGTAAATGGCTGATATGACAGATCTAAAAGAAAATTCTGCAGACAATCCAGGGGTGAATCCGAAGGGCGTAAGAGATGACGACTCACATCTCAAAAGGCAGCTAAAGGCTGGCGAGCGCATTCTCACGCAAGTTCGGCAGGAGAAGAACAATCTTCAAGATGCTAATGTCCGGATGGACGTTGAATTAAAAGACATCCGCGCCCAGCTGGCGGACTCCGTGAAGGAGAATAAAAGGTTTCTACGCGGCATTTATGGTGAGTTCCTAGACAAACTGTATGATAGTTCGGCGAGGAAGTATATTTAAAGAATTCTTCTTGCAGGAATGTTAACGGGTCGCCCTGAAGAGGAGATGCCCTCGTCTACAAGTGATTTACTGCAAGACCTCTCACAACTGCACGAGCGAGCTCAGCAAGTGATGCAGGGTGTTGCTCAGGCCTTGTGGCCCTCAAGCTTACTGCCGAATGGCATGGGGGAGCTTGTGGATATGCTTCAAGGAGCACGGCGGCACTTCCAACTGTGGAAGATGTCCGCTTGCCGGCAAGGTGCAAGAGGAGCCTGGGCTACGGTGAAGACGCGCTACACCAAGCTGGACCCAAACCATTTGGCCGAAGTAGGACCGGCGGGGCTCGAAGGGCAAGAAATTCCCGTGAGTCTGGTATATGACCAGGTAGCGTCAGCCGCTAAGTATTCTCAATAGGATTGTAAGCTAGATAGCCTGTTGGATGGTATAGAGGAGGAATATAGTCAGTCCAAGTGACTGTGTAATTCAATGGACATAATTAGTCCCTAGCCGGATTAAAATCATTTGTCATGGCGGACCTTTTCGCTTCAGCCCCCGGATCCTACAGTCCGGGGTGTGTCCGAATACCCACTCTGTTATACAAAACCGGGGTATGCGTGGAAGCAAGGCGTAGGGGTCATAAGTGCTTGAACATACAAGTACCCAACTAGATATGTTATATTACATGGATAGTAAGAAACATCTTCCAGGGAGAATAGTTCCGTCAGGGGTTCCTTTCCCTGGGTACGCATGCGACAAAGCACTTGTTCGGACTGCGAACGATAGCTTAGGATACAAGATTTCTTGGGATTTACGTTGTAATAAACGAATACATCTTTTGTTCACCGATCGAATATTCTCTTAAGGAAACTAGCTTTCAACTTCACCCAGTCTGAGGTACACATCCGACTGAACCGGCAGTAACAATCGCAGAGGTGCTCCCCTGATGCCCTAGCCGAATTAACGGGGACGTAGGGCATAAACACAAGAGCCAGGCAACCCAGCTTGGCCACATCTTAAGTCATATCGATGCATATAATGGTGAAGAAAAGGCACATATGAAATAAAGAAACGCATATGTGATACGCGAAAAGCCATTTGAGTAATTAACTTTAGCTTCCGTATAGGAAGCCCCCAGGTATTGCTTACACACATAGTGCGACCGGAGTGATCCGGCAGTCCGCACTGTATTAAATACTTTGTGTGAAGAGGAAAAAGGTCGAGAAAGGAAAAAGGGGTGGAGCATAATTAAAAAGGAGGGGTAAGGAGACGAACACTGAGTTCGGCGTTAGGCGTAGAATCTCCGGAGTCTGGCCGCGTTCCATGGGTTCGGCTCGAGTATGTTATCGGATGCATTACGTAAGCGGTACGCTCCTCCGGTGAGTACTTTGTCAATGACGAAAGGACCTTCCCACTTGGGTTTGAGCTTGTCCTTCTTCTCCAGTAGGCGTAGAATGAGCTCGCCAATACTGTAAGTTTTGGCCCGCACTTCTCTGCTTTGATATCGTCGAGCCTGCTGCTGATAGAATGCGGAGCGGGCTTTTGCGACATCGTGCTCCTCCTCCAGGGCATCCAGGTTATCCTGCCGATCTAACTCGGCTTCCTTCTCTTCGTACATGCGTACGCATGGCGAATCATGTATTATGTCGCAGGGTAGTACTGCTTCCGCGCCGTATACCATAAAAATGGTGTATATCCGGTGGTGCGATTCGGCGTGGTCCGCAACCCCCAGAGTATGGAGTCGAGTTCTTCGACCCAGTGCGTATCCGAATCTATCAAGGATCGCACTAGTCTGGGTTTGATGCCGCTCATGATGAGACCATTTGCCCGCTCTACCTGGCCGTTTTTTTGGGGATGGTAGACGGAAGCGTAATCAAGCTTAATGCCCATTTTGCCGCACCAAGTTTTCACTTCTTCGGCTGTGAAATTTGAGCCATTATCAGTGATGATGCTGTGGGGGACACCGTATCGGTGTACGACCCTGGATATGAAGTCTATTACTGGTCTGGATTTGGCTGTTTTGACTGGTTTGGCTTCTATCCATTTGGTGAACTTGTCAACCATGACCAGTAAATATTTTTTCTTATGGCTTCCCCCTTTAAGAGGTCCGACCATATCCAGCCCCCAGACCGCGAAGGGACAAGTTATGGGGATCGTTAGGAGAGTGGTAGGGGGCATATGACTCTGATTGGCAAAGAGCTGACAACCGACGCGGTGTTGGACAAGGTCCTGTGTGTCTGCTCGGGCCGTCGGCTAATAGAAACATGTACGGAAGTCCTTGCTGACTAGTGCTCGAGCCGCGGCGTGGTGTCCGCCCAGTCCGGAATGGATTTCAGCCAAGAGCTGCCGCCCTTCCTCTTCGGAGATGCACCTTTGTAGCACTCCGGTCGCACTTATCTTATAGAGTTCCCCTTCACGGACTTTGTAAGCTTTGGACCGCCGGACGATGCAGCGTGCTTCATTTTGGTCTTTGAGGAGCTCCTGCCTATTTAGGTAGGCCAAGAAAGGCTCAGTCCATGAGGCGATGACGGCCATGATTTCATGGGCTGAGGATGTTATTTCGTTGGTAGAACCTCCGATTATGTCTGATGGTTCGGCATCTGGGGGTGTGTTTGGATCCGTGCTAGTATTGCCGGACTCCCCTTCCCATATTACGGATGGCTTGAACAACCTTTCCAGGAATATGTTAGGTGGGACAGGGTCGCGTTTAGCGCCGATGCGGGCGAGGACATCTGTCGCTTGATTGTTTTATCGAGACACATGGTGGAATTCGAGTCCCTCGAACCGAGCTGACGTTTTGAGGACGGCATTATGGTAGGCCGCCATTTTCGTATCCTTGGCATCAAAGTCTCCGTTTATTTTTGATATTGCGAGATTCAAATCCCCGCGCACTTCCAAACGTTGGATGCCCATAGAGACTGCCATCCGAAGACCGTGCAATAGAGCCTCGTATTCGGCTGCATTGTTGGAGTCTGTGTATAATATTTGAAGGACGTACTGGCCCGTGTTTCCGGTGGGAGACATCAGGACTACACCTGCTCCCAATCCGGCCAGCATTTTAGAGCCGTCAAAGTGCATGATCCAGTTTGACTATGTGCCGTACTCTTTAGGGAGTTCGGCTTCTGTCCATTCAGCGACAAAGTCAGCCAATACTTGCGATTTAATGGCCCGCCGTGGTTTGTATGTTATGTCGAACGGAAGGAGGTCGATGGCCCATTTGGCAATCTGGCCTGTAGAGTCGCGGTTGTTTATTATGTCGTTGAGTGGTACTTTAGAGGCCACCGTGATCGAACACTCTTGAAAGTAGTGTCGTAGCTTCCGGGATGCCATGAAGACCGCGTATGCTATTTTTTGATAGTGTGGGTATCGGGATTTGCATGGGGTTAGGACCGTGGATACGTAATAAACCGGCTTCTAGAGCGGGAATTTATATCCATCAGCCCCTCGTTCCACGACGAGCATTGCGCTTACAACTTGATGTGTTGCAGCTATGTACAGCAGCATAGGTTTGCCAATATTTGGCGCTGTTAGTACTGGATTACTGGCCAATAAGGTCTTTATTTCATCCAGTCCGGCCGCGGCTGCATCCGTCCACACGAAGTGTTCGGTGCGCCGAAGAAGGCGGTAAAGAGGTAATGCCTTTTCTGCTAACCTGGGGATAAAGCGGCTTAGAGCAGCCACGCATCCGGCTAGTTTCTGGATGTGCTTGAGGTCTGTTGGTATAGCCAACTGTGACAGAGCTCGGATCTTTGCCGGATTCACTTCAATTCCTCTATTGGAAACAATGAAGCGGAGTAGTTTCCCTGAGGGGACGCTGAAAACGCATTTTTCCGGGTTCAGCTTGATGTCGTATGTCCGGAGGTTGTCAAATGTAAGCCTCAAGTCGTCTATTAGGGTTTCGACGTGTCTTGTTTTTATGATCACGCCATCCACATATGCCTCCACTGTTTTGCCGATTTGCTTTTACAGGCATGTTTGAATCATGCGTTGGTAGGTTGCTCCGGCGTTCTTAAGCCCGAAAGGCATAGTGTTGAAGCAAAAAGGGCCATATGGTGTTATGAAAGCTGTTGCAGCTTGGTCGGACTCTGCCATCTTTATTTGATGGTATCCAGAGTATGCATCGAGGAAACACAACAAATCGTGTCCTGCTGTGGCATCGATGATTTGATCAGTGCGAGGGAGGGGAAAGGGATCCTTGGGGCAAGCCTTGTTGAGGTCTTTAAAGTCGACACACAGGCGCTATGATTTGTCCTTCTTTGGTACCATTACTAGATTTGCCAGCCAATCCGGATGCTTGATATCTTTGATGAATCCGACCTCGAGTAGTTTGGCTAACTCTTCTCCCATGGCTTGCCTTTTGGGCTCTGAAAACCGTCTTAGAGTCTGTTTGACCGGTTTGTATCCTTTTAGTATATTGAGGCTGTGTTCGGCCAATCTGCATGGGATGCCCGACATGTCCGATGGGTGCCAGGCAAAAATGTCCCAATTCTCGCGAAAGAAATCTCGAAGTGCGGCGTCCATCGCGGGGCTCAACTGTGTCCCGATGGAAGCTGTCTTCGTGGGGTCCGTTGGATGGACTTGGAATTTGAGTATCTCGTCTGCAGGTTTAAATGAGGAGGACATGGGTTGCTTGTCGAGTATCACGTCGTCCCTGTCCATGGTGGCCCGCAGTGTTGTTAACTCTTCGGCTACTAGGGTTTTGGATAATGCTTCCAGGGCTAGTGCTGCGGTTTTATTTTCGGCGCGATGTGCGACGTCCGGATCACTGGCTAGAGTGATGATTCCGTTGGGTCCGGGCATTTTAAGCTTCATGTACTCGTAATGGGGTACAACTTGAAAGCTTGTAAAAGCGTCCCGCCCTAGAAGGGCGTGGTGTTCGCTGCTAGAAGGAGCCACTTGCAATGTGATTTCTTCGGACCTATAATTCTCCGGTGTGCCGAATACCACATCGAGTGTGATTTTTCCCGCACACCGCGCTTCCCGAGTAGGGATAATTCCCCTGAAGGTTGTGTCGCTTTTTTCAATGCGACTTTTATCAATTTCCATCTTGTTGAGTGTTTCTTCATAGATCAAATTTAATTCGCTTCCGCCGTCAATGAGTACTTTAGTGGGCCGAAAGCCGTCCACGATCGGGCTAAGGACCAGAGAGGTTGGTGCCCGTACAGTCTGGAATCGAGGTTCATCACTGGCATTGAAAGTTATAGTAGTGTCGTTCCAGAGGTTTATTTTTGCCACATGGAAAATTTCAGCGGAGCTTCGA
The DNA here is from genome assembly GCF_018294505.1 of Triticum aestivum. Taxonomy (NCBI): domain Eukaryota; kingdom Viridiplantae; phylum Streptophyta; class Magnoliopsida; order Poales; family Poaceae; genus Triticum; species Triticum aestivum. Next base: position 451,714,831 of record NC_057810.1, on the reverse strand, counting down.
TGAGCTCGCTTGCGCCTTTTGTTCAAGGCAAAAGTCTCGAAGACTGTTAGTACCATATTGTGTTCGTTGGCCGGACGTTGTTCTGCTTTATGTCTTGCAAGAAGATCCTCTCCACTTTTTGCTACTTGCCAGAGTATCCAACATGCCCTAAGGCTATGAGTTGGTGTTGTATCAGGAGTACTGTGGAGCTTACATGGCCGGTCGCCATTCTTCCAATATGGTTCCCCGCCCTGGGGTGGGCTTCGGTTTCTTGGGGATTGGATCGGGCGACTTACGAGAGTTCGCCCGTTTATTTCAGACAAAGGTTCTGGTGAGAGCCGGATTATCCCAAAATTCTGTTTGGGTTTTCCAGGTGCTTTAGATCGCACAGTACTTCTGTACTATGGTTGCCAAGTCAGCAAAGTGCACTACATCATAGCGACTTATAGCATTAAGGATTCCTTTGTTCATGCAGTTTTTGCAGAAAAGTGAGACTACGTCCTCCCTGCGGCAGTCCTGGACCTTGTTCAGCACAAGGAGGAATCTGGCCCAGTAGCGATGTACCGTCTCCTGGGGCTCTTGCCTGATATGGGAGAGACGGTCTAAGTCCAGGTGCGCGGCAGTTGCTAAGTCCGGATTCTGATCTGATCCAGCACCCAGGGGCACATGAGCTCTCGAGTCCGACAGCTCGGGATCCGTAGCGCTGCCCAGTTTCTCCGGCCCAGTGCCCGGTTCTAAGTCTGGGACCCGGGTCATGTCTTTCCTTGGGAGGGTGTCCGGCTCACGGAGCTCGGTGATCCGGACATAATTCATCCTCAAAATCGAGGAATAGTCCGTGTGTGGTTCCTCAACTACCGCTATCTCGTGGGTGACCAGCGGGGATTTAATGTCCCTTTTATCGGGTTTCAGCCCAATCCGGTCATAGTCCGTAGCAACTCCCAGAGCGGCGATGTGATCCTAGAGCTCATTTAGGAAGGATAGCTCTATCGGATCCATCTGTTCGGCGAGTTCCGAATTGATGCGGAGGTTATGAGTGATGACCCGAGAGGCCATCGTCGGCGCAACCGCCGATGGGGCAGCCATGATGAAGCCGCCAAGTCAGAGATTCTGGCCTTCGGCCAGTGTCCCCCCCACAGGTAATGCTGTCCTTGACAACGAGACGAGCCATCAAGCCTTGAAGCGACGACACAAAGGAACTCTCAATGAAAGCACCAATGTCGGTGTCAAAACCGGCGGATCTCGGGTAGGGGGTCCTGATCTGTGCATCCAGGCTGATGGTAATAGGAAGCAAGGGACACAGATGTTTACCCAGGTTCGGGCCCTCTCGATGGAGGTAAAACCCTACTTCCTGCTTGATTAATATTGAAGATATGGGTAGTACAAGAGTAGATCTACCACGAGATCGTAGAGGCTAAACCCTAGAAGCTAGCCTATGATGGTATGATTGTAATTGTGATCAGCCTTCTAAGGACCAACCTCTCCGGTTTATATAGACACCGGAGAGGGCTAGGGTTTAAATGGAGTCGGTTACAAGGAAGGAAATACAACATCCGGATCACAAAGCTTGCCTTCCACGCCAAGGAGAGTTCCATCCAGACACGGGATGGAGTCTTGAACCTTGTGTCTTCACGCTTCAATAGTCCGGACGATGTATATAGTCCGACTATCCGGATACCCCCTAATCTAGGACTCCCTCAACGACTCAATGGAACTCTCAATGAAATCACCAATGTCGGTGTCAAAACCGGCGAATCTCGGGTAGGGGGTCCCGAACTGTGCATTTAAGGCTAATGGTAACAGGAGGCAGGGGACACAATGTTTACCCAGGTTCGGGCCCTCCCTATTGAGGACATACCCGACTTCCTGCTTGATTGATCTTGATGATATGAGTATTACAAGAGTTGATCTACCACGAGATCGTAGAGGCTAAACCCTAGAAGCTAGCCTATGATTATGATTGTTCTTATCCTACGGACCAAACCCTCCGGTTTATATAGACACCGAAGGGGGGCTAGGGTTACACGGAGTCGGTTACAGAGTAGGAAATCTACATATCCGAATTGCCAAGCTTGCCTTCCATGCAAAGGAGAGTCCCACCCGGACACGGGAAGAAGTCTTCAATCTTGTATCTTCATAGTCCAACAGTCCAGCATAAGTACACAGTCCGGCTGTCCAAGGACCCCCTAATCCAGGACTCCCTCAACGGCCATGGTGGGCGGAGACGATAGCCCCAGCCAGCGACGGCGAGCGGCGAGCCGGGGGGCAGCGGCGGACGTGGCCGGCAGGATGGGGCACAATGGAGCGCAGGGCGCGCGCGGGGCCGCAACAGAGCAGTGGGCATGCGGCTGCGCCTATGCGGGTGCGGCGGGGAGGAGGCAGTGTGGCAGACGGCTGTGGTGGCGCGGGAGGGCTGCGCGGTGCAGCAGGGAGTGGGAGGTAGGGCGAGGCAGGCGGCGGCTGGTGGGGGGAGGTGAGGCCCGCGCGGCAGCAGCAACGGAGTAGCAACAAGTCAGCAGCGAGCAGGGGCGGCGCCAGCGGAGGAACAACACACATCGACGGTGACATTTAGTGTGATGTGGCAACATGCGGCAGCGGCAGATCACACAATGGAGCAGAGCAAGTGCGGCAGCGGTGTTGTCGGGCAACGATGGCAGGTGCAGGTGGCGAGCAGGGTGGGGTGGTGCGAGGCCGCGCGACTAGCGGCCTGGCGGGGTGGAGGTGGCAGGGCGGCACCGGCAGCGTGAGCCCAGGCGAGACCAACCGGAGGCGGGGCATGGGGCCCCCGCGTTCAGGGGATGCGGTCACGGACGGGGACAAGCGGGACGACAGGGAGGCGCGCACGGCGAGCTCAAGCCAACAGAGATCTCCTACGCGGCGTCAAATGGAGGTCCGACGGCATCAACAGCTCGATTAGGGCTTGGGATTGAGCTAAGAAGAGAGGGGGAGACTGAGACTCACGATGGACCACATGGAGGCTCGGTGGTCAAGCTGGAGCGAAGGGGAGGCCAGAGCTGTTGGGGAGGCGGCGGCGACCCGACCCGATGAGGAAGACGGGGTGGATCTGGTTCTGAGAGACTCCTCGGCTCGCAGGCGTTGATGTAATGGTAGCAGCACATGCCAGCGGAGGTGTAAGACCAGTCGGAGGAGCACGAGGGAGGTGGTCGCCGCGGTGGGCGATGGCGGGCGGCGACAGGGGGCTCGGGTGCTTCTACCCACTCGATGGGGAGGACAAGTGAGGAGGGGAGAGGAGCCGGGGGCGCGAGGGAGGGGATTAGGGTTTTGGGAGAGGGGTGCCGGGATCTTGTAGACGAGGGGGAAGGCCGTGGATGGCCGACACCTGGCCGGGGCGCCATGGATGGCCTCCATGATCTTCCCAGCTCCTGTAGCGGGGAGGGGGATGGGTAAGGTGGGCTGGGTCTGTTATTGCTAAAAGGCCATGGTACCCAGTAGGGTTAGTTTTTTTATGTTTCAATTTAACTCTCCCTTTATCATTTTTGTTTATTATAATTAGCCTCGGTTTTGCCTTTTCTTTTAGTACCAAATTATTTTTGTTTTGAACGAAACTTGGCACATAATTCTAACATAACATATTGAGGTTGGACAACAAGTATGGGGTCAAAAGAAGTTGTCTAACCATTTATCTAAATGGAAAATACCAATTTAATTGCTGCTCGACCACAAAATTAATTCACACAGGCATTTTGGGAATTCAAATGAGGTTGGTGTCAACATAACAACGATCCAGGGAATTTTTAGGATAAGGTGAAGATTTTAGTTTTACTGTTTGAAGAAATAAATATTTGACTTGCATTTTAAATTCGAATTTTGAATTGGTTTGAATCAACATGGGACCTAACAACAGTGAAAGTGATGACATGGCATCTTTACCAGGGAATTGCTTTAGCTTAATTATCCGGGCGTCACATTTCTCCTCCACTACAAGAAATCTCGTCCCGAGATTTAAGGGGTGGAGTTATGGGAAAGACTCGGGAAGGATTGAGCTTACATGTTAGGTACCTGGGGGCTATCTCAATGAACGTGGCATAGAGGCATCTCTCGTGTGGAAATTCAAGAAAGTTATCAAGAGCAAGGAAAGAAATTGCAATAAGAAGCTTCAAGCGGTTAGGCAATCGTTCGATGTCTGAAATGGAGTGTGAAGGGGCTTAGATCATCGATAATAAGTATTGCATCTCATACCAGAACAGATCACAAGGAAGGTGGCTCGCGAATAACATACGCAGCCAAGCGCGAGGGATAACTTAGAAAACATGGATGTATAGGAGAGTCAGGTTTCGATCCTGTGGAACTGTGGATTAAGGACCAACCATGTGTGGGTTAAAAGGAGGAAGGGCACTAATAGCACGTCATGTCAGTGCATAGACTGTCTATTATGTTGGCAACAATGTTGGTACCAAGGGCAAGGGACGAAGAGAACCATTTTCCTACTCGTTAAACGAGGCAGACCAATAGGCAAAGTTCTAGTCCATCAATGGTTACCAGAATGTCACCCACAATAGTAACAGGGTCTTACTGACCGAGATGAACACCGAGGCATTTACGTAAGTAGGGAATTATTACTACTCAGATTTGTTAGGTTACAAGAAAGGTTAAACAAAATAATGGGAAGGGAAGTATAGACTGATACCTCTCCAATGTATCTATAATTTTTGATTGTTTCATGCTATTATATTACCCATTTTGGATGTTTATGGGCTTTACTTTACACTTTTATATCATTTTTGGGACTAACCTACTAACCGGAGGCCCAACACGTATTGCTGTTTTTTGCCTATTTCAGTGTTTCGAAGAAAAGGAATATCAAACGGAGTCCAAACGGAATGAAACCTTCGGGAGCGTGATTTTTGGAACGAACGTTTTCCAGAGGACTTGGAGTGCAAGTCAAGAAGCAATCGAGGAGACCACAAGGGTGGAGGGAACCCCCCCTATTGGGCGCGCCCCCTATCTCGTGGGCCCCTCGGGCATCCACCGACCTACTTCTTCCTCCTATATATACCCACGTACCCCGAGAACATCAAAGGCGACCATGAAAAATAATTTCCACCACCGTAACCTTCTGTATCCGCGAGATCCCATCTTGGAGCCTTTGCTGCTGCTCCACCGAAGGGGGAATCAACCATGGAGGGCTTCTACATCAACACCATAGCCTCTCCGATGAGTTGTGAGTAGTTTACCACAGACCTTCGGGTCCATAGTTATTAGCTAGATGGCTCCTTCTCTCTCTTTGAGTTTCAATACCATGTTCTCCTTGATCTTCTTGGAGATCTATTCGATGTAACTCTTTTTGCGGTGTGATTGTCGAGATTCGATGAATTGTGGGTTTATGATCAAGTTTATCTATGAGAAATATTTACATCACCTCTGAATTCTCTTATGTGTGATTAAGTTATCTTTGCAAGTCTCTTTGATTTATCAGTTTGGTTTGGCCTACTAGATCGATCTTTCTTGCAATGGGAGAAGTGCTTAGCTTTGGGTTCAATCTTGCGGTGTACTTTCCCAGTGACAGTAGGGGCAGCAAGGCATGTATTGTATTGTTGCCATCGAGGATAAAAAGATGGGGTTTATATCATATTGCATGAGTTTATCCCTCTACATCATGTCATCTTTCTTAATGCGTTACTCCGTTCTTTATGAACTTAATACTCTAGATGCATGCTGGATAGTGGTCGATGTGTGGAGTAATAGTAGTAGATGCAGGCAGAAGTCGGTCTACTTGTGACGTACGTGATGCCTATATACATGATCATGCCTAGATAATCTCATAATTATTCGCTTTTCTATCAATTGCTCGACAGTAATTTGTTCACCCACCGTAATACTTATGCTATCTTGAGAGAAGCCACTACTAAAACCTATGGCCCCGGGTCTATCTTTTATCATATAAGATTTCAATCTACTTTTATTTGCATCTTTAGTTTTTCTATCTATATTATAAAATACCAAAAATATATTTATCTTATCATACTATCTCTATCAGATTTCACTTTCGCAAGTGGCGGTGAAGGGATTGACAACCCCTTTATTGCGTTGGTTGCGAGTTCTTGTTTGTTTGTGTAGGTGCGTGGGACTTCTGAGGAGCCTCCTACTTGATTGATACCTTGGTTCTCAAAAACTGAGGAAAATACTTATGCTACTATTGTTGCATCACCCTTTCCTCTTCAAGGAAAACCAACGCAAGCTCAAGACATAGCAAGAAGGATTTCTGGCGCCATTGCCAGGGAGGTCTTCGCTCAAGTAAAGACATACCAAGTACCCATGACAAACTCATCTCCCTCGCATTTACATTATTTGCCATTTGCCTCTCGTTTTCCTCTCCCCCACTTCACCCTTTCCGTTTTATTCTCCCTCTCTTTCCCAAACTCCTCTCTTTTTCGCTTGCCTTTTGTTTGCTTGTGTGTTGGATTACTTGTCGCGATGGCGCTAGATAATACCAAATTTTGTGATTTCTCCAATACTAATAATAATGATTTCCTTAGTACTCCGATTGCTCCTCTTAATGATGTTGAGTCTTGTGAAATCAATACTGCTTTGCTGAATCTTGTTATGAAAGATCAATTCGCTGGCCTTCCTAGTGAAGATGCCGCTACCCATCTAAATAACTTTGTTGATTTGTGTGAGATGCAAAAGAAGAAAGATACGGATAATGATATTGTTAAATTGAAGTTATTTCCGTTTTCACTTAGAGATCGTGCTAAAGTTTGGTTTTCGTCTTTGCCTAAGAATAGTATTGATTCATGGAACAAGTGCAAAGATGCTTTTATCTCCAAGTATTTTCCTCCCGCTAAGATCATCACTCTTAGGAATGATATTATGAATTTTAAACAACTTGATCATGAGCATGTTTCCCAATCTTGGGAAAGAATGAAATTGATGATTCGCAATTGCCTTACTCATGGTTTGAAGTTATGGATGATCATACAAAATTTTTATGCCGGACTGAATTTTGCTTCTAGAAATCTTTTAGATTCGGCCGCGGGAGGCACGTTTATGGAAATCAGCTTAGGAGAAGCTACAAAACTCCTTGATAATATTACGGCTAATTATTCTCAGTGACACACCGAAAGATCTACTAGTAAAAAGTGCATGCTATAAAACAAATTAATGGTTTGAGGAAAGGTGGATGAACTTATGAAATTGTTTGCTACTAAGAGTGCTCCTATTGATCCCAGTGATATGCCTTTGTCTACTTTGATTGAGAATAATAATAATTCTATGGATGCGAATTTTGTTGGTAGGAATAGTTTTGGAAACAATGCTTATAGAGGAAACTTTAATCCTAGACTGTTCCCTAGTAATTCCTCTAATAATTATGAAAATTCCTACAATAATTCTTATGGTAATTTTAATAAGATGCCCTCTGATTTTGAGAATAGTGTGAAAGAGTTTATGATCTCTCAAAAAAAATTTAATGCCTTGCTTGAAGAAAAATTGCTCAAAGTTGATGATTTGGCTAGGAACGTTGATAGACTCTCGCTTGATGTTGATTCTTTAAAACTTAGTCTCTCAAAGCTATGAGAATTTCCATTGATGAGTGCAAAGAAAGAACCGCTAGATTGCGTGCTAAGAAAGATTGCTTTGTAAAGGGTGTGTTCTTCTAGTTTCCGTGAAAATAATGATGAAGATCTTAAAGTTATTGAATGTATCCCCTATTAGATCTTTGTTTTGCAATATGAATCTTAATAATGATGGCACTGGAGATGAGTCAACTTTAGTTAAAAGGCGTCCCAATGATTCATAGTTTTTAGATCTTGATGCTAAAATTGATAAAAGTGGGATTGGAGAGGTCAAGACTTTAAATAGCATTGAACCCACTATCTTGGATTTCAAGGAATTTAATTAAGATAATTGTTCTTTAGAAGGTTGTATTTCCTTGTTGCAATCCGTTGTGAATTCTCCTCATGCTTATAGTCAAAATAAAGCTTTTACCAAACATATTGTTGATGCCTTGATGCAATCTTATGATGAAAAACTTAATTTGGAAGTTTCTATACCTAGAAAACTTTATGATGAGTGGGATCCTACTATAAAGATTAAAATTAAAGATCATGAGTGTTATGCTTTATGTGATTTGGGTGCTAGTGTTTCCACGATCCGAAAACTTTATGTGATATTCTAGGTTTCCATGATCTTGATGATTGCTCTTTAAATTTACACCTTGTGGATTCCACCATTAAAAGGCCAATGGGAAGGATCAATGATGTTCTCATTGTTGCAAATATAAATTTGGTGCCCGTAGATTTTATCGTTCTTGATATAGATTGCAATCTTTCTTGCCCTATTATTCTTGGTAGACCTTTCCTTAGAACGATCGGTGCGATTATTGATATGAAGGAAGGGAATATTAGATTCCAATTTCCATTAAGGAAAGGCATGGAGCACTTTCCAAGATAGAAAGTTAAATTACCTTATGAATCTATCACGCGAGCTACTTATGAATTGAGTGCCAAAGATGGCACTACTTAGATCTATCTTCGCTTTTATGCCTAGCTAGGGGCGTTAAACTATAGCGCTAGTTGGGAGGCAATCCAATTTTATTTCTGTTTTTTTGTTTTTGTTTCTGTTTACCAACAAATTTTGCTTCTACCTTCTGTTTATATGTGTTTTTATGTTTTAGTTAGTGTTTGTGCCAAGTAGAGCCTATAGGATAACCTATGGTGATAGTTAATTTGATTCTGCTGAAAAACAGAATCTTTCCGCCCATGAAATAAATTTAGTAATTCACAGGAACGTGCTTTTGCATTGATTCGTTTTGCTGTAGATCAATAGACAAATATCTCAGGACTTCCTATTTTGGTAGGATTTTTAGAGTTCCAGAAGTATTCGAGGGTTACAGATTTCTACAGACTGTTCTGTTTTTGACAAATTCTGTTTTTCGTGTGTTGTTTGCTTATTTTGATGCATCTATGGCTAGTATTAAGTGGTATGAACCATAGAGAACTTGTAATACAGTAGGTTTAACACCAATATAAATAAAGAATTAGTTCATTACAGTACCTTATGTGGTGGTTTTTCTCTCTTTCACTAACGGAGCTTAGGAGATTTCCTGTTGAGTTTTGTGTTGTGAAGTTTTCAAGTTTTGGGTAAAGATTTGATGGACTATGGAATAAGGAGTGGCAAAAGCCTAAGCTTGGTGATGCCCATGGCACCCCAAGATATTCAAGAATAGCCAAAATCCTAAGCTTGGGGATGCCCCCGGAAGGCATCCCCTCTTTCTTCTTCGTTTATCGGTAACTTTACTTGGAGCTATATTTTTATTCGCCACATGATATGTGTTTCGCTTGGAGCGTCTTGTATGATATTAGTATTTGATTTTTATTTTACCACAATCATCCTTTCTGTTCACACCTATTGGGAGAAACCCACTTGATTGTAATTTATTAGAATACTCTATGTGCTTCACTTATATCTTTTGAGCTAGATAATTTTTGCTCTAGTGCTTCACTTATATCTTTTAGAGCATGGTGGTGGCTTAATTTTGAAGAAATTGTTAGTCTCACATGCTTCACTTATATTATTTTGAGAGTCTCTTAGAACAGCATGGTATTTGCTATGGTTATAAAATTGGTCCTAGAATGGTGGGCATCCAAGTTGGGTATAATAAAAACTATCATAGGAAGTGAATTGGATGCTACGATCAATTTGATACTTGATAATTGTTTTGAGATATGGAGGTAGTGATATTAGAGTCATGCTAGATGGTAGATTATAAATTTAAAGAATTCTTGTGTTGAAGTTAGCAAGTCCCGTAGCATGCACGTATGGTTAAAGTTGTGTAACAAATTTGAAACATGAGGTGTTCATAGATTGTGCATCCTTATTAGTGGTGGTCGGGGACAAGCAATGGTCTTTTCCTACCAATCTATCCCCCTAGGAGCACGGGCATAGTGCTTGGTTTTTGATGACTTATAGATTTTTGCAATAAGTATATGAGTTCTTTTGACTAATGTTGAGTCCATGGATTATATGCACTCTCACCCTTCCATCATTGCTAGCCTCTTCGGTACCGTGCATTGCCCTTTCTCACCTTGAGAGTTGGTGCAAACTTCGCTGGTCCATCCAAAACCCGTGATACGATACGCTCTATCACACATGAACCTCCTTATATCTTCCTCAAAATAGCCACCATACCTACCTATTATGGCATTTCCATAGCCATTCCGAGATATATTGCCATGCAACTTTCCACCGTTCCGTTTATCATCATGACACACATTATCATTGTCATATTGCCTTGCATGATCATGTAGTTGACATCGTATTTGTGGCAAAGCCACCTTGCATAAATTTGCGTACATGTCACTCTTGATTCATTGCCCATCCTGGTACACCGCCGAAGGCATTCATATAGAGTCATATCTTGTTCTAGTTTTGAGTTGTAATTAATGAGTTGTAAATGAATAGAAGTGTGATGATCATCATTATTAGAGCATTGTCCCCAAATAAAAAAAATAAAGGCCAAACAAAAAAAGAAAGGCCAAAAAAGAAAATAAAAAGAAAGGCCAAATAAAAAAATAAAGGCCCAAAAAAAGAAAATAAAATAAAAAGGGGGCAATGTTACTATTTTTTTCCACACTTGTGCTTCAAAGTAGCACCATGTTCTTCATATAGCAAGTCTCATATGTTGTCACTTTCATATACTAGTGGGAATTTTTCATTATAGAACTTGGCTTGTATATTCCTACGACGGGCTTCCTCAAAATGCCCTAGGTCTCCGTGAGCAAGCAAGTTGGATGCACACCCACTAGTTTCTTTTGTTGAGCTTTCATACATTTATAGCTCTAGTGCATTCGTTGCATGGAAATCCCTACTCCTCATGTTGACATCAATTGATGGGCATCTCCATAGCCGTTGATTATCCTCGTCAATGTGAGACTTCTCCTTTTTTGTCTTCTCCACACAATCCCCATCATCATATTCTATTCCACCCATAGTGCTATATCCATGGCTCATGCTCATGTATTGCGTGGAAGTTGAAAAAGTTTGAGATTATTTAAGTACGAAACAATTTCTTGGCTTGTCATTATGGGTGTATAAGATGGGAGAATTTTTTTGTGATGAAAATGAAGCATAGCCTAACTATATGATTTTGTAGGGATTAACTTTCTTTAGCCATTTATTTTGAGAAGACATGATTACTTTGATTAGTATGCTTGAAGTATTACTATTTCTTATGTCAATATGACATTTTATTTTGAATCATTTGGATCTGAACATTCATGCCACAATAAATAAGATTACATTGGGAATTATGCTAGGTAGCATTCCACATCAAAAATTCTGTTTTTATCATTTACCTACTCGAGGAGGAGCAGGAATTAAGCTTGGGGATGCTTGATACTTCTCCAACGTATCTATAAATTTTGATTGTTTCATGCTATTATATTACCCATTTTGGATGTTTATGGGCTTTACTTTACACTTTTATATCATTTTTGGGACTAACCTACTAACCGGAGGCCCTGCCCGTATTGCTGTTTTTTTGCCTATTTCAGTGTTTTGAAGAAAAGGAATATCAAATGGAGTCCAAACGGAATGAAACCTTCAGGAGTGTGATTTTTGGAACGAACGTGATCCAAAGGACTTGGAATGCAAGTCAAGAAGCAATCGAGGAGGCCACGAGGGTGGAGGGCGGGCCCACCCTACAGGGTGCGCCCCCCTATCCCGTGGGCCCCTCGGGCGTCCACCGACCTACTTCTTCCTCCTATATATACCCACGTACCCCGAGAACATCAAAGGCGACCATGAAAAACTATTTCCACCACCATAACCTTCTGTATCCGCGAGATCCCATCTTGGAGCCTTCGCCGTCACTCCGCCGGAGGGGGAATCAACCACGGAGGGCTTCTACATCAACACGATAGCCTCTCCGATGAGTTGTGAGTAGTTTACCACAGACCTTCGGGTCCATAGTTATTAGCTAGATGGCATATTCTCTCTCTTTGAATCTAAATACCATGTTCTCCATGATGTTCTTGGAGATCTATTTGATGTAACTCTTTTTGTGGTGTTTTTGTCGAGATCCGATGAATTGTGGGTTTATGATCAAGTTTATCTATGAGAAATATTTGAATCTCCTCGGAATTCTTTTATGTGTGATTAAGTTGTCTTTGCAAGTCTCTTCGAATTATCAGTTTGGTTTGGCCTACTAGATTGATCTTTCTTGCAATGGGAGAAGTGCTTAGCTTTGGGTTCAATCTTGCAGTGTCCTTTCCCAGTGACAGCAGGGGCAGCAAGGCACGTATTGTATTGTTGCCATCGAGGATAAAAAGATGGGGTTTATATCATATTGCATAAGTTTATCCCTCTACATGATGTCATCTTTCTTAATGTGTTACTCCATTCTTTATGAACTTAATACTCTAGATGCATGCTGGATAGCGGTCGATGTGTGGAGTAATAGTAGTAGATGCAGGCAGGAGTCGGTGTACTTGTCACGTACGTGATGCCTATATACATGATCATGCCTAGATAATCTCATAATTATTCGCTTTTCTATCAATTGCTCGACAGTAATTTGTTCACCCACCGTAATACTTATGCTATCTTGAGAGAAGCCACTAGTGAAACCTATGGACCCCGGGTCTATCTTTTATCATATAAGCTTTCAATCTACTTTTATTTGCATCTTTACTTTTTCTATCTATATTATAAAATACCAAAAATATATTTCTCCTATCGTACTATCTCTATCAGATTTCACTTTGGCAAGTGGCCGTGAATGGATTGACAACCCCTTTATTGCGTTGGTTGCGAGTTCTTGTTTGTTTGTGTTGGAGCGTGGGACTTCTGAGGAGCCTCCTGCTAGATTGATACCTTGGTTCTGAAAAACTGAGGGAAATACTTACACTACTATTGTTACATCACCCTTTCCTCTTCAAGGAAAACCAACGCAAGCTCAAGATGTAGCATAGACTCGAACCAGTTATCGGTGTTCTCGAGTGACTATCAACTTAGAACCCGTGGAAAATTTTAGAATTAGCGAGACATAATAGTTGATGAAGAACTCATAAGAAGTTATGTAGTTCCGTGATATTCTTGAGATACCAGAGGCTAATACTCGAGGGTAGAGCAGAATAGAGGTTGCACATGTGAAATGATCTGCGGAAGTCAAGTACTTCAACTTGTTCGAGAAATGGGATCAAAGAAGAACAATATGGTCAGAACCATGGTTGCAAAGGACCAAATATAGATACAAGATGAACTTATCACAAGAGGATTATTATTATTACAAGAAGCTTCCATGATAAGTTCCACATCGAGTCTATGGGCATGAACACAAAGGTTGAAGGTCGACTCCCACTTCCCTAATGCACATCATTCTATTCACTTCTCGCTTTTGAAGAAGTTGTAGCGTTGAAATTTTACCTAACAAAAAGCTAGTAGAGTATAACCCGCATAACTTTTGAGTTCACACGGATTTAGGGAAGACATAGTTTCAACCCATCGAGGCATCTTAGGAACATATACCATAAACTTCAGGAATAAATAACTCAAGCCCGGAAGCAGAGTATGGTTGACAAGAGCGGGGGTACAATTTACCAAAGGAATTATGTATCCAAGGAAAGGCTCACAAGGTTAGTGAATATGAAGAACGTTGTCAAGTAAAACCCATCAAAAGATCTGGTGGTCTATAAGGGATATTATGTGAGCAAGGGTACTCAACCAGAAGAAGAAAGAATTCAAGGAGATCAGATTATAGAAACAACTGACTAATTCAAAGCTCGAATGCAAAAGAATTATGAACCAAATCAAGGGATCAGAAGCATACACTCTGATTAAGGATGGATAAGTTGAATAGACTTAGAACGACAATCAATAAAGGCTTGATTCGCCAAACACGAGCTCATGTCCGGAGTGACATCTGAACCAAGGGAAGAATTTTAAATAGGATTGATGATCGCGAGCATTCACAAACAAATTGAATCAAATGCTCGAAATTATGATGACAAAGGATGCTAATGAGTATTGATAGACATATGGAAGGAACCATAATGCCAGCAGATAAGTATTTGCAGTGCAATAGTTGGAGCGGATTATCGGAAGATCGGATAGTACTTCAAAGTATCTTGTGAATCACTTGATAAACTAGGAATGAACAAATCCACGAAAAGTGTGAGGAATTTTTCATAGGGGTATTCATGCGGCAAGGAACTGTATGGTAGTAAGCATAAAGGATTCTCGGAACAACATAGAGTATTTCGGGACATCTTGAAATAACAAGAGCAACTGGGAATGAAGGTATGAACTGTAGTGAACCGACTCGAATGGATCAAGTATCTATGCTTAAGTGTCATCCCTGGATCGGTATGCTGACACACACAGTACTCGAGGATTTATAACAGAGGTAAATCACATGTATAAAGTAACGTAAATACTATTACCTCACTCCAAAATAGCGGAAGTAGCAAGATTGTGGATTCCCATCAACACCAACGGCAAAGTTGAGTGTAGAAATCATAACTCTAACGTATCACTTACTTGTCGTAAGAATCCTGTAACATGAGACGTTGCAGCCACAAAGGGTCAGTACATTGAATGTACTGGCAAATTCACACCATAGAGCAATGATGAATAAAGGCTATCACTACATGCATATTTGGCTGGTGGAGGCTCTATGGTTATAATGTTTTTGCGAAAAGCCAATTTTTCCCTACTGCAAAGGAATAAATTTTATTTAAGTATCATGGTGGTTGTTAAACATTGAGAATGGTTGACAGCATTCTCAATCCCAATTAAGTAACATTATCATTAAAACCCAACAATATTAATTATAGTAACATGATGAGATTTACATGATAATCCAAGTACTAGATACTCAAGATGTCCATAACCGGGGACACGTCTAACCATGATTAGTTTATACACTCTGCAGAGGTTTGCGCACTTTTCCCCACATGACTCGATCTCCTCCGTTGGTTTTCTTGCACTACATGGTGTTTGAGAAACGGATGACCGAGACATAGTCTTTCAGAAGCGCTAGCACCTTATGATGGGTAGACCGGTACACCTACTTCCCCTACATCTGCTAGTCTACCACTGTAAGAGTTCACACGACTTAGTCAACTATGCTAGAGCCCATAATAGCATGTGGCTGCATACGGAAGTTTCTAGCATGGATAATCTTATGATCCCTTGAGCCTGGGTGGCGGTCCAAAACAAACAGGCAATCCTGGAATACCCAAGTGCCTCAGTCCACCCAGATGTGTATTAAAGTTGCCACCTTAAATAAACCCTTAATTAACAATCTCACATCTGTCATGGAAATTCACTCACCAAATCCACGTCTACTAGCATAGCATGGCATAATAAGCAAACGAAGAAGTAACTCCCAAGGGTTTGATAATAAAACAGGTAATAGGTACTACCTTATCTACTTCCCAAAACCCACAATTTAATTAGATCCTAATCATGCAATGTTCGAGGATTGATCTAATGCAATAAAACTGGGTAGTAAAGAGGTATGATGAAAATGTGAACTTGCATGTATTGTTGATGAAGATGATTCGCACTCAAAACTCTTGATAGTTCTACTCGTCACACTCCGGTCAATCTATCGTGAGCAAGCAATAGTAACCACACATAAGCAATCACTCACAAGATCGGAAAGAACGAAGAAAACAATTCGAAAAACTTCGAAACCAAGCAAATGACTCTTGCAACAGAAAACAATTGTAATAGTGCCAAAATTAAATAAATCTGGCCTTATCAGAAAGTTTGGGTCAACAGCTTCGATTTGCAAAAAGAATCAACTCAAACGGAGTTACAAAACTCAAGTTATGATCAAAAGGAGTTCAAATACTAAACTGTTTGAAATTCAAATTTTAAGCTTTCAAAAATATGTTTAAGTTGTTTTACTGGATAGAGGGGATCACAACGAATACGTGGGCATTGGTTTTGTCTAATTCCGACTAATGAGCGAAAAGTTATGGTCGTTTGAAAACTAGGGGCTAATCTGTAAATAGATATATTGATAGATAGGTGCCTGACGAAAATAACAAAAATAGAAAAGGCTAAAAAGTGAACGTTCATTTTTCTGATCTAAACAACGGACGTTCTCTAAATAAAAACAAAATGTTTCGGAGAAAAAAAACAAAAACGATCTGGACCATTGGATCCAGATCCAACGGCGATGGAGGGGGCGGCGGTTACCGCGGCGGCGGTGGCAAAGTCCGGCGGTGCAGGACGGTGGCGGCGGCTCTGCTCCGGTCGGGGCGGTGGCTCCGGTCGTTGAGGAGGGAAATGGAGGGGTCGCGGAGGGGCGGCGCGACGAGGCAAAGAGGATGGCGGCGTCCGTGGTGGTCCATGGTGACGGGACGGAGTGGGGTGGCGGCGGCGGATCTCGCCCGAGCGGCGGCTTCGACGAGCGTGGCGAGAAGTGCGGCAGCGCGTTGCGAAAGAGAGAGAGAGGGTCGGGGCTGCGGAATTTATAGGAGAGGGGGTGGGCGGCCTCGGGAGGCATGGGGAAGTGGCAAGGGGAGGCCGGGGCGAACACGAACGCCAAGGTCGGCGCGGCGGTGGACTCCGAGCGGAGCTCGGGCACGCGGGCGAGCGACGTGGGCTGGCTGGGCCGTGGCCTGGCGAGCTGGGCCGGCCCGGTCCGGTCGGTCCAAAAGAGAGATTTTTTTTAAAGACAAACAAAGAGAAAAAAAATAAGAACAATAAAACAAAAATATTATATAGGCATATAATATATCAAAATTTTCAGAAAAAGATTTCCTACAACTTGAACATTTTTCTAGCATCAACTAAAATCTACACAAATTCGGATAATTCAAACAGTGCTCCTGCTCTACTAAAATCCAATAAAAATCATTTAAAAAATACCAAAATTAATTCAAATTTATTTCTCTCCATTTTTCTAATGCAGGGAATCATGTTACCCTAATTTTTGTATATTTTATTTTTGGAAAAAAATAATTTGAATAAAACTCAAATAAGTCCAAAATTGAAAATAAATTCAAAAGAACTTTGAATTTAATTCTTTGAAACTCCCAACTCATATTTCATATGTTTTGACGAAGTCATTTTATCTTCGCTCGTGAAAATCATTGAGTTGCATAAAGTTCCTCGGTTGGACATATTTTCCAAATGAAATTCAAATATTTTCAACACCCCTTGTCATTTAAATAAATGGAAGAAATCATGTCATCTTCTCTCCGGGGTTTTGTGGTGAAAAGAATTTGAATTCATGGAGATCACGAATGCAAAATGAAAGTTTGGGAAAGTCCTTTTATTCCCTCTCATTTAACATTCAAAAAAATTTCGAATTTACTCACTTTCAGTCAATCAATCAAACAATCAATCAAAACTATCTATTTGTTTATAACATTCCAAAATTTAGAATTTTGGGATGTTACAAACCTACCACCCTTAAAATGAATCTCGTCCTCGAGATTCGGAGAGGCTAGCAAGAAATGGTTAGGGTAGGGGGTCTTCAAAATCCATCGATCGTCTCCGGGGTCTCGGGTGCTACCACCCTTAGAAGCATCGTTACGGTTCCATCAAAACTCATATACTCCATCCTTATTCCTACAGTGGCAGTCTTCTCAGATCTTCAGGATAATTTCCTTCTCTGGGCTCTTCCGGTAGTGGCATAACGTTTCCTCAATTCTTATGTCTTTTCATCTTGGTATGGTTATTCCAAGACTGGGTCTTCTTAGCTGACGGGTCTGGCGCCAATACTAAATGACTAACGATATCTCATGGTGGTCAATAATTTATGGTTTCTCCTGCAGGAAATGGGTCTGGGCTGAACCTCACCGTAGTACCCTACGATTGGCAGCAGCTGCCTTGTACAAGGAAAAAAAATACTTATACCATTCTAAGGTTTAAACAAGGTTTTGATCGTTGTCTCTCTACTATAGGTAAGTCACTCAGATTTACCATCCCATATAGCAAGGCGAATAATAAGAGTAAGTCGGTATGGTGATCAATCCATCCCACACCCAAATCATTACCTTGTATATGGTTTAGCGAATCTCGCATTCTAACACTTGGTCATCCTCGCAAGCATTGCAGAATTTCTCTTGTCGACGAACCAAGTTCGGATAAATCCATTGATTCTGCAAGCCAAACAAACATCTATCAGTCCTTCACAACTCTCAGGTTTTGCGTTACTCCTATAAAATCGTCTGTTGATAAAGGCATATCCTGTTCTTCCAGGGTTTCTCCTTCAGCAAGAGTGTGCTTGCTTCTTGGCAGGTCTTGGGGCCTGTGGGTTATGGCCCACTCATCACTTGTAAACCTTGAACTCATCATCGGGGGAACTGATCATTATTCCAACATCCAACTTCCTGGCATTCTTAAATCCATCCACTTGTACTGTCTCCCTTCGTTCTATTGGCACCAAACTGCTCACCATGGAGTTACAATTGCTCCACATCACCAGCATTATACCTCCTTCATATCCAATAGTAATTCATCCTTTCGTATTCTTGGGGTATCCCACATATCGTGATAAAACTCATACTTAGTTTGTCCAAGGTCCACTCCGTGGAACATCATTATCCTTTTCAGGGGTCGAATCTCCTCACAGGGTACTACCACCCTTTGAAATGCTCCAATTCATGCGTTGACCATATTTCTCATAACCTCGAAAATGGTCAAAAAAAATTCTTCGTAGAGTAACAACTCATAATATCCACATCATTGCTAACTGCATTGATTATCAAATTATTACAATCGCCTGCATTTCCATTACATGGCTCAACTCAACACCTCAATATAAAAGAATTGTTCCCACTACTACTACTACATTTCTTTTGTTGCTAACTCAACTATTTAGCACGAGTCTCCTTCTTCTTGGGACAATCCCTGGCAAAGTGCCCTGCTTCATTACAACGAAAACATATCACTTCTGACAAGTCTCGAGGTTTCCTTTTTGGGCAGCCGCTGAAGTAGTGCCCTGACTTCTTGCATCTAAAACAGGTGATATGACTCAGGTCCTTCCTAGTGTCCAATCTATTTCTCTTCTTGGACTTTTCCGTTCCAGTCAGGGCTTCTATTTCCTGTGGATCATACTCTACTTCCTCTGTCGGGAATTTTACTAGATCTCCATTCAGACAATCTTGGGAGATGTGTCCTTCTCCACATGAATAGCATGACTTGGTGCAGGCTTTAATTCTGTTTCCTTTGTGTGTGTCCTTGCATCTTCCTTGATCACTGGTTCTTCTAAAATTTCCATGAGGTCTCCTTTCATTGCTTCTTTCTTCTGCTGGATGGTTCTCTGTACCACAGGGTAAATGTGACGCTGAGCAGGGTAGTGGGTAGTTCCTTCACACAAGAAACAAGTAATCTGCCTAGTTGGGCATTCTTCAGCTGGGTGACTTCCTTCACAATTAGGGCATTCATCCTTGTGCTCCTTATGATTGTGTCCTATTTCTCCACATAGCTTGCATGCACAGAGTTTCTTCATATCACTTCCATGAGGCTTCATCTTCTGGACACAAGTCGAGACTTTAGCAAGGTCAACTTAAATTCATTCCAAGTGGTTATTCCTTGCCATCCATTGATGGTTTGGTACATCCTCTACCAAGTTGCAGCACCTTTTTCAAAGCATTGAAGAGCATGCTGGGCCATATCCTTTCTGGCTATAGGGTTATTCTTCATGTGATCCTCCATGTTCTGAATCCATCGGTCCGTCTCCAATTGACTCATCGGTCCAGATAATTTGAGCTCATCTCCATTCATCCTCTATTGGGTCCAGGGGTTTTGGCGTGAGATAACAGAGATAGAGAGGGGATACACACAATACAAACAACAGTTTTGGAAAGGGCATTTTATTTGTGGCTGTCAGAAAAACATCAAACAAATGACAGCTCACAAACGTCGCATCTGACGTAGGTATAACGGGGTTTGGTCTTCTAATGGTCAACAAATCTTCAACGTCACCAAACTTTTCAAGTCTTGTTCATGTCTCCGATGGCTTCATCTGATCGTGCTTGTCCTCATCAAGTCCTTTTGCCAGATAATCTCTGTTGATGCGAGGAGTTGCATTCCAAACTTCTGGGTTTTAACACCCTTGGCATGAGCCATGTTCCTACTGTCCTTCAGTTCCTGACAAATCTCCAGTATCTCGAGGTTTAGCTCCTCCAGGTTGGCTACTTTCAGCTTCTGGGTCATGAGTTCTTCACGAACTGCTGCCTTGTCAAATATAGCTTCCTGCAGGTCCATCTTAAGGTTCCTGATGTAATGCTCCAGATCCTGGTGATACGCCAGCTAAGGTTAAAATTCCAATGTTAGCTGATAGATGCTCCATTAGCCTTCTACCACCCAATTCTTCCGAAAGATGCATGCTTAACACCTCACGGTGACAATAGCATAAGCGGGCAATAACACCATGGTTAGCCGTGTCTATGCCCATGTTACTGCCATGAGCTTTCATTCCATAATTGATATCTCCTGTGTTAGGGTTTTCCTTGACGTAAACTTCAAGTTCTAATGCTCCATGTTCCGCTCTTTCTCTGATACACCTTGATCTCGGGTATTGACAACTTCCCTAGTCTGCCAAGTTCCATAAGGGGTGCCTTCCTAGGTCATAAAAAAATCTGGGAATTCTTTAGAGCCTTCTAATTCTCCTAGTCTCCAGAGTCATCAACATTTGTAGTTTCCATTATCATAATGTATGGTAAAGTCCTCTTCATTCCGAATAGTCTTAGTTGTCCGATATCTTGTACTTCTTGAAGTGGTCTCATCAGTCGAATCTTCGAGGGGTCAAAAGGGGAAAGGGGTATAGTCTCACTACAAGGAATTTTTGAATAATCTCAGAAGAGAACAGAGGTAAAAGATCCTTTTGAAAATGAAGTTGTAGAGAAAATCTTTCCTGCAGGCTTGCCAGTTTTTAGGGTCACGTCCTACAGTCAAGATGGCTCTGACCATCTTGTAGCGACCCGACCCGAATGGATCAAGTCTCTGTGCTTAAGTGTCATCCCTGGATCGGTATGCTGACACACACAGTACTCGAGGATTTATAACAGAGGTAAATCACATGTATAAAGTAACGTAAATACTATTACCTCAATCCAAATAGCGGAAGTAACAAGGTTGTGGATTCCCATCAACACCAACGGCAAAGTTGAGTGTAGAAATCGTAACCCTAACGTATCACTTACTCGTCGTAAGATTCCTGCAACATGAGACGTTGCAGCCATAGAGGGTCAATACATTGAATGTACTGGCAAATTCACACCATAGAGCAATGATTGATAAAGGCTATCACTACATGCATATTTGGCTGGTGGAGGCTCTATGGTTATAATGTTTTTGCGAAAAGCCAATTTTTCCCTACTGCAAAGGAGTAAATTTAATTAACTATCATGGTGGTTGTTAAACATTGAGAATGGTTGACAGCATTCTCAATCCCAATTAAGCATCATCATCAAAACCCAGCAATATTAATTAAAGTAACATGATGAGATTCACATGATAATCCAAGTACTAGATACTCAAGATGTCCATAACCGGGGACACAGCTAATCATGATTAGTTTATACACTCTACAGAGGTTGCGCACTTTTCCCCACATGACTCGATCTCCTCCGTTGGGATTCTCGCACTACATGGTGTTTGAGAAACGGATCTTTCAGAAGCGCTAGCACCTTACGATGGGTAGACCGTACCAACCTGCATCCCGTACATCTGCTAGTCTACCACTATAAGAGTTCGCACGACTTAGTCAACTATGCTAGAGCCCATAATAGCATGTGGCTGCACACGGAAGTTTCTAGCATGAATAATCTTATGATCCCTTTGAGCCTGGGTGGCTGTCCAAAACAAACAGGCAATCCTGGAATACCCAAGTGCCTCAATCCACCCAGATGTGTATTAAAGTTGCCACCTTAAATAAACCCTTAATTAACAATCCCACATCTGTCATGGAAATTCACTCACCAAATCCACGTCTACTAGCATAGCATGGCATAATAAGAAAACGTAGAAGTAACTCCCAAGGGTTTGATAATAAAAATGCTGATAGGTATTACCTCATCTACTTCCCAAAACCCACATATTAATCAGTTCCTAATCATGTGATTGTTTGAGGATTGATCTAATCAATAAAACTGGGTAGTAAAGAGGTATGATCAAAGTGTGAACTTGCCTGTACTGTTGATGAAGATGATTCGCAATCAAAACTCTTGATAGTTCTACTCGTCACACTCCGGTCAATCTATCGTGAGCAAGCAATAGTAACCACACATAAGCAATCACTCAAAAGATCGGAAAGAACGAAGAAAACAATTCGAAAAACTTCGAAACCAAGCAAATGACTCTTGCAACAGAAAACAATTGTTATAGTGCCAAAATTAAGTAAATCTGGCCTTATCAGAAAGTTTGGGTCAAGAGCTTCGATTTGCAAAAAGAATCAACTCAAACGGAGTTATAAAACTCAAGTTATGATCAAAAGGAGTTCAAATACTACACTGTCTGAAATTCAAATTTTAAACTTTCAAAAATATGTTTAAGTTGTATTACTGGATAGAGGGGATCATAACGAAGAAGTGGGCGTTGGTTTCGTCTGATTCCGACTAACGAGCAAAAAGTTATGGTCATTTGAAAACTAGGGGCTAATCTGTAAATAGATATATTTATAGATAGGTCCCTGATGAAAATAACAAAAAAAGAAAAGGCTAAAAAGCGAATGTTCGTTTTTTTGATCTAAACAGCGGACGTTCTCTAAATAAAAACAAAACGTTTCGGAGAAAAAAAAAACTAAAACGATTTGGATCGGTGGATCCAGATCCAACAGTGTTGGGGATATTACCACTGGGTGTAAACCGGCCTACTTGGGCCGGGTTAACGTCATAGTGGTATAAGCAGGTGAAGGCCCAAGGCCTATAGTCGGTTTACAATCTGTAGCTGTAAAACCGACCTGATGTATAACTTGTATTGTAAGTTAGGATAGAGAGATACCGACCGGGATACGAATATGAACCGGCTGGGACTCTATGGACCGACGGGCGTCACCCGTGTATATAAGGGGACGGCCCGGCGGCGGTTCAAGAGAGACAACGACAACTCGGGCCTAGGCGAAGCTTGTTTGCTCCCTAGCCATCGAGACCACATCAATTCCATCACAACTAGACGTAGGCTTTTACCTTCATCGAAGGGGCCGAACTAGTATAAACCCCACGTGTCTTTGTGTCCACTTTAACCCCTTCAAGTAAACTCGTAGCGATGGCTCCTCGACTAAGTACTTTTGCTAGGACATATGCCGTGACAAATCCACGATAGTTGGCGCCCACCGTGGGGCAATCGCACGATGGTTTGACGATCTTGGAGGGCAAGCTCAAAGGACTCGAAGGCTATGTTGTGGGCCGGATGACCAAGAGTCGTCGGGGCAAGATCTACATCGATGATGCAGGATGGGGTCTTGAGGCTGATTCAATTGAGTATGGTTACCGGGTCCCCTTTGGCAGCGTACACGTCTTCATCGGCAAGATCGGTGAGCCTGGGCCTGAGCCGGACATCTACACCGACCCCGTCGAGACGGCTCAGCGTGCGAGCTTTACTCAGGTTAAACTGGCTATGAAGCGTGCCTTCGTTGGAGTCATCTACGGAGGTGTCAGGACCCCGACTCGATGCCACATAGATCTAGCATGTAACACTTCATATCACTTTGCGGCCTCACGCACGGTATTCCCACGGGAGTCGCCTTACCTTTACCCGGGACCGTTTGCGCCTTTTGGCACACGTATATGACAGTGTCGCTAGCATCCATATGATAAGGAGCCCGGGCTGACATGGCTAGTCGTAAACCCAAAGTGGCACAAACTTACAGGGATAGGCATCCATGACCCAGCATCGAACGTGTCGGTCATCAGCGAGTGAATCCAGGCTGTAGCACTGGGCTAGCAGGACTTCGGTGAACCGGGCTGTAGCGGGCTAACAGGACTCTGGTATTCATCGCGTGACATTTCCCCGAAGGGACAGACACAGGAACGAAGAAGGACACATGCCGGCCAGCCTAAGTGTTCCGGAGCAGTAGCAAGCTACCATGGCTCGGTGGAAACACTAGGAGACATTTCCCGGTAAGAGAGGCTACTGAAGATAAACGACTAGATAGTCAGATCCCACACATACCAAGCATTTCAATGACATACACACAATATGCTCGATATGTGCAAACACAACATGGCATCACAACATGACTCTATGACTCAAGTAATTTAATCAATAGGCTCCGAGGAGCGAGATATTACAAACATGGGTCTCATGACCCAACAATCAGAGCATACAAGTCAAAGCACAAGCGGAAGCTATCATGTCTGAGTACAGACATCTATAAATGAAAAAGGCTGAGAAGCCTGACTATCTACCAGATCCTGCCGAGGGCACAAGATCGTAGCTGAGGTAACAAGCTAAACGTCGAAGTCCACGCGGAACTACTAGCGAGACCGAAGTCTCTCTGCAAAAACATAAATAGGCAAACGTGAGTACAAATGTACCCAGCAAGACTTACATCAGAACTAACTACATATGCTTCATTATCAACAAAGGGGATGGTGGGGTTTAACTGCAGCAAGCCAGCTTTGACTCGGTGGCTATCCTGAACTACGACTGCAAGTAACTCTTTTGAGGTGGCGCACACGAGTCCACATATTCCCCATATCAATACACCACTATGGAATCGCTCCCGTCTCCCTACGAGAACGCCATCCATAGCACTCACGCTTATCTTGCGTATTTTAGAGTATCCACTTTCACTTGTCTATGAACTGATATAAGCAACCCAGAAGTCCTTTTCCGCGGACACGGCTATTCGAATAGATGATGATAACCCTGCAGGGGTGTACTTCTTCATACATGTTTCCACCACTTAGCGTCTGCACACGACATGTGCTCGGCAGACTTCAAGCGAAAGCCGACGTGGGTGTAGACCACGACCTACCTAAACACTCAAGTCTCTAGTCCAGGTTTATCGCCTATTCGGGTTCCATCCATGAGGAGATCCGGCCGGAGTTTCGCTCACAGCCCCAAACGATGTGAACAGGGTTCCGTGACACCAAACGGGCGCCCGGTTTACCCGGCCACGTGCCTACCGCATCACAGCCCACCCCTACGGTCAGCGCTGTCCACGGCCTCCAGCATACTACAAACACCAGAAACTACTTGCAACTCCTGGACAGAGGACAAGGGTGAATAAGAAGTCGAGCGGGGTCATATTTCAGGGCCCAATGTATGGTAGTAGCTGAATCATGGATCACAAACACAGAACTCAGTTCCTGAGGACGGCTACAATGAGACAACCCACCATGTACTCCTACATGGCCTCTCACCGCTACCTTTACCAAATCGTGTTCACACACTTAGCTCACACACAGTAGGACATGTTCACACGCCTCTGATTCATCCCCGATGAATCAGACCTGACTCAACTCTAAGCAGTAGCAGGCATGACAAACAAACATGAATGAGTAGGCACAACAGGGCTCAAACAACTCCTACTCATGCTAGTGGGTTTCATCTATTTACTGTGGCAATGACAGGTCATGCAGAGGATGAAGGGGTTCAGCTACCGCAGCAAGTAACAGATGAATCGGTGTTGTCCTAATGCATTAAAAGAGAGCAGGAGCGAGAGAGTAGGATTGTATCGGAATGAACAAGGGGGTTTTGCTTGCCTGGCACTTCTGAAGATAACATTGAGTCTTCATCAGTGTCAACGATCACATCATCGGTACACGTCTATCGAGAGGGGACAAATACCGGCAAATACAGAAAAGACACGATCAATGCAATGCACAATATGATGCATGCTATGACATGGCAATATGAATGTGTTTTGGGCTAATGCACCTAAAACCAGATTAAATGAAGTTGGTTTGAATACAAGATTCAAATTCAAACTCCGTATGTGGTTATTTAAATGTCATTCACTTCATTTGCCCTAAACAGTAGTGATAAGTTGTTCTAACATGCATGAAAATGGTACAGATGGATTCCTTGAATTTTTCTGATAATTTTTCATATATAATTTATTTAATTTGGAGTTACGGTTAATTTTCTATGATTTATTGAAGTTTTAGGCATTTTCTGGAATTTCAGAGTTAAATTAAATCCAGAAATGATTATGGCGTCAGCACCACGTCACAGTGACGTCAGCAGGGTCAACCGGGCCGGTCAGGGTCAAACCTGACGTGTGGGGTCCACACGTCAGTGGCACAGGGGCTAATCCCGCGTTGACTCGGGCTTTGACCCGCTACGGGGCCCGCTGTCAGTGTCTGTGGGGGTGTTTAGCATGGTCATTAGCGACTAAGTAAGTGCGCCACGTCGGCGTCACCGGAGACCAGCCGGCGGCGACCACAGGACACGGCGGGGCACGCCGGACTTGCGCTAGGGGCATCGGATCGATGCGCCAAGGGCACCAGGAGGTAGCCCGCGCCCGTGCGCATCTAGGGGGACCAACGGAAGGTGCGGGGGTGGCCGGAATCAGCAACGGCGGCGAGCGAGGCGGCGGCCGGAGCTCGGGCGAGGTCGGGGTTGGCGTTCGGGGGCACGGGAGGGGAAGCTAGTGGCGGCTACGGGCTCCTGGAGACGTGTTGAGTGCGGTGGTGTGCTCGGCTTCGAGCTGCAACGGCTCCAGCCACGGTGGTGACGAGGCACGGCGGCGGCGAGCTCTCGGGTCCGGCGGAAGCAATGGCTAGAGCGGCCCAACGGCATGGGAAGAAGAGGGGAACGGTTCAGTGGCTCACCGCGAGTCCAACGAGCGCGAGGGCGAGGCCGGGGACGCTCTGTGGCCGGCGAATCAAGCGACGACGGCCGTCGGTGCAGAGGAAGAAGATGGCGTCGGTGACGGCGCTCCAGGGCGTCCGGCGTCTTGTGGCTCCGTGGTAGGGACGGGAACGTCACGGCGGAGCTCGGGGGCGCGTCGGAGAGGCGAGGGAAAGGCGGTGGCCGCGGTGGTTCTCGTCGGCGGCGACGGCTGCGTTCGGGTTCGGGCGAGAGAGAAAGAGCAGAGGAGCGGGGCCTCGAGGAAGAGTGAGAGGGGTCCGAGGGGGTGGCGTGGCGTCTCCGGGCGTCGAGGAGGGAGGCAACCAGGCAGGAGGTGGCCAGGGGGGAAGCAGGAGGTGGCCGAGGCCTCTCGGGCGCGCGCCACGCCTCTGTTCGTCCTCCTGGCAGAGGAGGAAGAAGACAAGGGGGAGGAGGTGGGCTGGGCCGGCCAGATGGGCTGGCCAGCTGGGCCAGTTCTGGTGGACTGCACGGGTGAGGCCAGGTAAGCTGGGCTTCTCTCTCTCTCTCTCTCTTTTTTTTACTGTTTTCTATTTTTGTTCTGTTTTATTTAATTGGCACTGAATTTTAATTCAAACAGAATTTGAAAACAGTGCCTAAACTTCCCTGGATATTTTTTAAGTCACCTAATGGACTTCTCCACACATAATAAAAATATCTCAGGTCATTTGAAAATATATTCATTATATATTATGAATATAACTCCAAATTCAAATAAAATATTGATTTAAAATCAGAGCCCAATAATTCCTTAGAAATGTCCCAAAATTTTGGTTTGATATATAACTCTTGCCAAAATTGTCAGAGCTATTTCTAGGGCATTTTGGATTTACTGATTGCAATTTTAGGGTTTCTTGCCCCTCTTTTATTTAAGTTTTGAGGCTTCTGAATTCCTCAGTTCAAATTTTATTTGAAATAAAACATGATGCTCACAAGAGGTCTAGCCTAGTGCATTACCAGAAGCTAGGGATGTGACAACTCACCCCCACTAAACAAGAATCTCGTCTCGAGATTCAAGCGTAGGGTAAGGTGAAGGGTAACGCGGACTAGTATAATCTTCACGATCCAGGGTGCACTTCATAGGAACGTTGATTCGAACACCATCTTTGTCTTGTCGTCTTGCTCTGAGAACTCCAGCTAATCATGAAAAGAAGAGGAAAGGAAAACTCTAGAAGGATCGGTCTTCTCGAAGGTCGAACAACTCAGGATTAACTCACGGAATGAGACATAGAACCATCTCTCGGTTGAGACACGAGATACACATCAAGAGGGGGGGGGAAAGAAACGGATGACGAAGGTTCACTAGGTAGACAACAATTCCACACCTAAGAAGGTGGTAAACGATTGTCAACGTAGCGAGGAGTTGAGTTGCCATGATACCACGACGAAACATCCTGGAGGAGGGTGATTCGTAGATTATTATCTTAAGTGGCAAAAAGAATTACTTTTGATTCAGAGATCATTGGAACTCTTTATACCAGCCTAAGGTAATCACAAGCGATCATTTGGAGGGGGTCGGTAGAATGGCATACTCGGACTTGGATGATGTGGATTACCTTGTTGAAGACAACGTAATGGATGAATTTGCTTATCACCGGAGATGGAAGAGACCCGTGGTAGAATGGCACATTGGCGGTGCAAGCTGGGAACAAAATGCAAATGCTGGGAATGATTCTGGTAACTGGGGAAGAACCCAACAATAAAGAGTGAATTCACTGTTGGAGTGGTTATAGCATAACCGAAGAATCTGGGGCAATCCCAGCTAGTGCCGATGATAAGACGTAGCGCTTGTGCGTGCTCTCAAGAACTTAAGCATTTCCACATTCATCAAGGTTTTACCAACATCCGTGTCAAGGGTCCGGTAGCACAACTTACTACCATGATGAATGGTGATGGAGGATGCAGATGCAAAGGAAGATAACACTTTCTCAGTTTTCACCTTAGCGAGGCCAAGGAAACAAAATCTGGATGATCGACCGAGAGACATTTAGCACTCCGCTTCTAATGTTCTCCTTGACGTGCTAGTGTATCCCATTCATAGATATGGTTTGATAACTAGAACATCAAGTAAAAGGTCGGACATCGGGAACACAATAATCATAAGGCACAACTAGGAAGTAAATCCTACGAAGTCCTTATGGGAAGGTGGCCAACTGCTTCAATCAAGATACCACAATAATAGGTCCTTCGGCTGGGTGGTGCTGGCCACGACATCCACTTTACCGGTTATCGAGGGACCAATATTATAGTTCTTGGGAAATGTTCCAAACCATCATATCTGCCTGAGATTCAGATCTGGTTGGTGTCAGGATATTCCAGACTCATCGAGTCTAGGAAGAAAATGAAAGTTTGCAACACAAATCGACGAGATGACGTTGCGGGATTCTCGGGAGATGAACTACGATAGCAAGCTCCAAAACATGAGCTGGTTCTGCTACAAACATGTGAACATGTTGTCCAAGACAAGCATGATCACAAGGTAGTCTTATAATAAAACACTACCGAGTTCAGGAGGGGGAACCATCATTAATGACATCGAAGTCTCCACGCGTGGAAGTCCAAAGAGTTCACCTTGGACAGACTCCTTTATCTTTGAACAACTCAATCAGTGGCTTGGTGTGCTAGGATATACATATAGAATGGAGGTTGCAAATCTCCAGACCACAGAATACTTCGCACGTATGCATGACTGACTTGGGATGATTCCAGAGGAAGCAAAACTAACTTTCTCAAATTCACGGCGGCATCTTTCACCAAATGCACGTGTATAAAAGGAAGTCACTCCTTTCATCAACAAATACTTCATGAGCTAGCATGAAGAAAATGCTTTCAAAAGTTTCCAACACTAGCTTAATGTCCAACAAAATTATGGAGGAGATAAGGATGTTGTCAATGGGCTCAACAACAATTCATCTGGGTTTCCTTTTAAAAGGAATTCCATAGTTAAGTGAACAAGTGATAGCATTGGTCAGGCCAAAGATGTAATGGTGTATGCTCGAGGGATCAACCACGAACAAGACAACATTACGAGCATCATTGGTATTGATTTGATTTGACGATAGCCCACACTCAAATCAAAGGATTGATAAGGCAATAGGTCCAGCAACTGATCACAGGGACCAACCGATGAAGATATCATCTTTCTTCAACACACACTACACAAGAATATCCCTTTGGAACGAACTAAGTCAGGCAAGCTTTTACCTTCCAACTCTCCAAGTTGTTGTCTAGCTTAACCAACTAGCTCAGGGATATCCATCACAGATTCTTGGAGAAAGGGTGGTTTACAATAAACCAACTTGATCACGAGCTCAACATAGCGGTCAGGTGACAACCTGGTAGTACTTCCGAGAAGATCTTCGGAAAATCACGAACCACCGATATGTTACTAAGCTCGAGAACAATCTTGCTTTTCGGGGCAAGATGATATGATCAAGTGAGCGAGGGCTTGACAAGATCCTAATTCATCAATCGAAGGGTGCACCGAAATAAGGACTAGGTAGCACGATCAGTCTTAGAAGGATGATTCAAAAACCAACATACTAAGAATGAAATTATTATCCTTTAACTACCAAGCAACGAGGTTGCTGGGAGTATTGATCTCACACATCACAACTCATTTGTCGGTATTCCGGTTGCATCAACACGAGGGCCGAGGAATGACTAATGATGGTGAGAAGTATCACTGTACCAAGAGTTCATAGGATGGTGTGCAATTCCTATAACAATCTCGATATAGAATAAGGTAATACTCCAAGGTAGAACAGAACCAAAAGCTGGATTAGCAATTAGATCTGCGGAGCACAACTTCTTTGACCCAATCCTGGATATGGAAGAGGTACTGGAGTTTGTTTCTCCAAGTCATTCAGGACAGAATGGCTTGACGGACCACAAGAGTAATAGGCATCGATAAACGAACGCACGCATACTCTTGACTATCAATTGATAGACGAGGGTCAGAATGCAACTACGGAGAACAACTCAAAGGAACATATAATTTTCTGAGTTGTGGATGCATAGATTAGTATGTCGAACCAAGTTCAACATATTTCTTCCGGATAACCCATGCAGAAAGGTAGAACTGGCAGAGTCACGATTTATGAATGGAGAACTCCTCAAGAGTACTCTAATTGTGATCTTTTGATCCAATAAACATCTGCCATAAGCGGTTCATAGTATTTGGAAGAAGGAAATACCACGGACCTCGAGGACTATCGCAAAGTTACTAATATCCTGAAGGAACTAGCAAACACTATCAACATGAAGTAAGTAGAGTGAATCTCGGGTTCAAAGCCCAAGGAATAGAATACCTACTACTAAGTGGCATCACGGGATGCTTTCGAGAATAAAAGCCAGAATCATCACACTGGGGATCACAAAACATTGCTAGATTACTAGGTGACTCCCTAAACACCTAGGGCCATAATAGTATCTCCAACATATATGTCAAGGTAACGGAGTACCTCAACTCACTGATTAGTGTGGTTAATCTGGCCCATGGGAACATTGAAACAGGAAGAAAGGATTTGCAATTGCATCAGACTACTTAGAAACCTGGGATGACTCGGACAGCATAACGGCTGTAAATGCTCAGAAAAGATTTGAGACATTCACAAAAATGGTGGCATAACCACTCAGAAGCACAATATCAAGGTCTCGAGATCAATAATTAACATACAGAAGTAGTAGGAACTGAAACGAGGCTTAAGTCCAACAATCTTATAAGTCTACGGATTAGTAACACGTGATCCTGATGGAAAGAAGAGATAGCCTAGTTCTTAATCCCCGCAGGAAAGATAAGATGACTCAGATCAGAAGGCATAAGGTATAAGGAGTAAAAAGAGCCTTACGTTCCATCCCACAATCAATTCCCTTATATAACTAAAGAATTTCTAGACTCAACTTCGACCAGTTTGGCTTGGTAATCCTACAGGCAGTCAAGCTCTGATACCAACGCTGTCAGGACCCCGACTCGATGCCACATAGATCTAGCATGTAACACTTCATATCACTTTGCGGCCTCACGCACGGTATTCCCACGGGTGTCGCCTTACCTTTACCCGGGACCGTTTGCGCCTTTTGGCACACGTATATGACAGTGTCGCTAGCATCCATATGATAAGGAGCCCGGGCTGACATGGCTAGTCGTAAACCCAAAGTGGCACAAACTTACAGGGACAGGCATCCATGACCCAGCATCGAACGTGTCGGTCATCAGCGAGTGAATCCAGGCTGTAGCACTGGGCTAGCAGGACTCCGGTGAACCGGGCTGTAGCGGGCTAACAGGACTCTGGTATTCATCGCGTGACATTTCCCCGAAGGGACAGACACAGGAACGAAGAAGGACACATGCCGGCCAGCCTAAGTGTTCCGGAGCAGTAGCAAGCTACCATGGCTCGGTGGAAACACTAGGAGACATTTCCCGGTAAGAGAGGCTACTGAAGATAAACGACTAGATAGTCAGATCCCACACATACCAAGCATTTCAATAACATACACACAATATGCTCGATATGTGCAAACACAACATGGCATCACAACATGACTCTATGACTCAAGTAATTTAATCAATAGGCTCCGAGGAGCGAGATATTACAAACATGGGTCTCATGACCCAACAATCAGAGCATACAAGTCAAAGCACAAGCGGAAGCTATCATGTCTGAGTACAGACATCTATAAATGAAAAAGGCTGAGAAGCCTGACTATCTACCAGATCCTGCCGAGGGCACAAGATCGTAGCTGAGGTAACAAGCTAAACGTCGAAGTCCACGCGGAACTACTAGCGAGACCGAAGTCTCTCTGCAAAAACATAAATAGGCAAACGTGAGTACAAATGTACCCAGCAAGACTTACATCAGAACTAACTACATATGCTTCATTATCAACAAAGGGGATGGTGGGGTTTAACTGCAGCAAGCCAGCTTTGACTCGGTGGCTATCCTGAACTACGACTGCAAGTAACTCTTTTGAGGTGGCGCACACGAGTCCACATATTCCCCATATCAATACACCACTATGGAATCGCTCCCGTCTCCCTACGAGAACGCCATCCATAGCACTCACGCTTATCTTGCGTATTTTAGAGTATCCACTTTCACTTGTCTATGAACTGATATAAGCAACCCAGAAGTCCTTTTCCGCGGACACGGCTATTCGAATAGATGATGATAACCCTGCAGGGGTGTACTTCTTCATACATGTTTCCACCACTTAGCGTCTGCACACGACATGTGCTCGGCAGACTTCAAGCGAAAGCCGACGTGGGTGTAGACCACGACCTACCTAAACACTCAAGTCTCTAGTCCAGGTTTATCGCCTATTCGGGTTCCATCCATGAGGAGATCCGGCCGGAGTTTCGCTCACAGCCCCAAACGATGTGAACAGGGTTCCGTGACACCAAACGGGCGCCCGGTTTACCCGGCCACGTGCCTACCGCATCACAGCCCACCCCTACGGTCAGCGCTGTCCACGGCCTCCAGCATACTACAAACACCAGAAACTACTTGCAACTCCTGGACAGAGGACAAGGGTGAATAAGAAGTCGAGCGGGGTCATATTTCAGGGCCCAATGTATGGTAGTAGCTGAATCATGGATCACAAACACAGAACTCAGTTCCTGAGGACGGCTACAATGAGACAACCCACCATGTACTCCTACATGGCCTCTCACCGCTACCTTTACCAAATCGTGTTCACACACTTAGCTCACACACAGTAGGACATGTTCACACGCCTCTGATTCATCCCCGATGAATCAGACCTGACTCAACTCTAAGCAGTAGCAGGCATGACAAACAAACATGAATGAGTAGGCACAACAGGGCTCAAACAACTCCTACTCATGCTAGTGGGTTTCATCTATTTACTGTGGCAATGACAGGTCATGCAGAGGATGAAGGGGTTCAGCTACCGCAGCAAGTAACAGATGAATCGGTGTTGTCCTAATGCATTAAAAGAGAGCAGGAGCGAGAGAGTAGGATTGTATCGGAATGAACAAGGGGGTTTTGCTTGCCTGGCACTTCTGAAGATAACATTGAGTCTTCATCAGTGTCAACGATCACATCATCGGTACACGTCTATCGAGAGGGGACAAATACCGGCAAATACAGAAAAGACACGATCAATGCAATGCACAATATGATGCATGCTATGACATGGCAATATGAATGTGTTTTGGGCTAATGCACCTAAAACCAGATTAAATGAAGTTGGTTTGAATACAAGATTCAAATTCAAACTCCGTATGTGGTTATTTAAATGTCATTCACTTCATTTGCCCTAAACAGTAGTGATAAGTTGTTCTAACATGCATGAAAATGGTACAGATGGATTCCTTGAATTTTTCTGATAATTTTTCATATATAATTTATTTAATTTGGAGTTACGGTTAATTTTCTATGATTTATTGAAGTTTTAGGCATTTTCTGGAATTTCAGAGTTAAATTAAATCCAGAAATGATTATGGCGTCAGCACCACGTCACAGTGACGTCAGCAGGGTCAACCGGGCCGGTCAGGGTCAAACCTGACGTGTGGGGTCCACACGTCAGTGGCACAGGGGCTAATCCCGCGTTGACTCGGGCTTTGACCCGCTACGGGGCCCGCTGTCAGTGTCTGTGGGGGTGTTTAGCATGGTCATTAGCGACTAAGTAAGTGCGCCACGTCGGCGTCACCGGAGACCAGCCGGCGGCGACCACAGGACACGGCGGGGCACGCCGGACTTGCGCTAGGGGCATCGGATCGATGCGCCAAGGGCACCAGGAGGTAGCCCGCGCCCGTGCGCATCTAGGGGGACCAACGGAAGGTGCGGGGGTGGCCGGAATCAGCAACGGCGGCGAGCGAGGCGGCGGCCGGAGCTCGGGCGAGGTCGGGGTTGGCGTTCGGGGGCACGGGAGGGGAAGCTAGTGGCGGCTACGGGCTCCTGGAGACGTGTTGAGTGCGGTGGTGTGCTCGGCTTCGAGCTGCAACGGCTCCAGCCACGGTGGTGACGAGGCACGGCGGCGGCGAGCTCTCGGGTCCGGCGGAAGCAATGGCTAGAGCGGCCCAACGGCATGGGAAGAAGAGGGGAACGGTTCAGTGGCTCACCGCGAGTCCAACGAGCGCGAGGGCGAGGCCGGGGACGCTCTGTGGCCGGCGAATCAAGCGACGACGGCCGTCGGTGCAGAGGAAGAAGATGGCGTCGGTGACGGCGCTCCAGGGCGTCCGGCGTCTTGTGGCTCCGTGGTAGGGACGGGAACGTCACGGCGGAGCTCGGGGGCGCGTCGGAGAGGCGAGGGAAAGGCGGTGGCCGCGGTGGTTCTCGTCGGCGGCGACGGCTGCGTTCGGGTTCGGGCGAGAGAGAAAGAGCAGAGGAGCGGGGCCTCGAGGAAGAGTGAGAGGGGTCCGAGGGGGTGGCGTGGCGTCTCCGGGCGTCGAGGAGGGAGGCAACCAGGCAGGAGGTGGCCAGGGGGGAAGCAGGAGGTGGCCGAGGCCTCTCGGGCGCGCGCCACGCCTCTGTTCGTCCTCCTGGCAGAGGAGGAAGAAGACAAGGGGGAGGAGGTGGGCTGGGCCGGCCAGATGGGCTGGCCAGCTGGGCCAGTTCTGGTGGACTGCACGGGTGAGGCCAGGTAAGCTGGGCTTCTCTCTCTCTCTCTCTCTTTTTTTTACTGTTTTCTATTTTTGTTCTGTTTTATTTAATTGGCACTGAATTTTAATTCAAACAGAATTTGAAAACAGTGCCTAAACTTCCCTGGATATTTTTTAAGTCACCTAATGGACTTCTCCACACATAATAAAAATATCTCAGGTCATTTGAAAATATATTCATTATATATTATGAATATAACTCCAAATTCAAATAAAATATTGATTTAAAATCAGAGCCCAATAATTCCTTAGAAATGTCCCAAAATTTTGGTTTGATATATAACTCTTGCCAAAATTGTCAGAGCTATTTCTAGGGCATTTTGGATTTACTGATTGCAATTTTAGGGTTTCTTGCCCCTCTTTTATTTAAGTTTTGAGGCTTCTGAATTCCTCAGTTCAAATTTTATTTGAAATAAAACATGATGCTCACAAGAGGTCTAGCCTAGTGCATTACCAGAAGCTAGGGATGTGACAGGAGGAGAGCGCGAGGACGAATCAGAGCACGATAGCGAGACCGTCGTCTATTCTGGCGACGAGTCCTCGACCGGAGAGACTGAGTCGCTATACCGGATGCAAGACGATCAAGTTAGGGGTTGTTCCGATGGTGACAGTATTCCGGACCCCCCAGGCCAGATCAACCGGGTTGGAATATTCATGGCTGGCAGCCAGGCGGCAAATTATTCTTCGACTGCCGCAGCAATGCTCTCTGGATCCGCAGCGGCAGCGGCAGCGGGGGCAGGAGGCCTTGTGCGCCCGCCGGTTCAAGTTCTATCTGATCTGTTTGACGCGCTGGCCGCGCTTATGGCAGAGGATGACCCGGCGGATCAAGATGCTCATAATGCAGAAATCGCGAAGGTGAGAGAGCAGATCGTGCAAGCCAAAGCGGATCTGGCAGCACAAAAAGACCGGATGGCCGCAGAGCGGGCCGCTTTGGACGCACAGGCCTATAAACTCATGCTTGACCAGAATGCATCACAGGAGGTTTTAAAGCGAAAGCACAGATCACGCCTGCCGTTAGGGTTTGACCCCCGAAATCTCTTTCACACTCCGGGAGCTGGACCCAGTAATCCACCGCGGTACCAGGAGACAAACCGGATTGAGGCGCCAGGGCCAGGAGCGACGGTCCAACCTCGCCTGATGGAGCCCCCTCAACAGAATATTGCGATGCCTCCACCGGTGCAGACGCCCCCGGGTCATTATTCGAATCCTATGGACAACCTTGTTGCGGCCGCAGCACGGTTAGAGGCCATCCCGGTCGAAGGGGATTCTCCGCAAGCAGTAGAAACGCGCCGGGTTAAGGAGCTTGTTCGGACCGCGCTGATGCAGCAGGAGGCATACTCATACAGCCGTGATCGGATTCATTCTACGCCCCGTCCGAGCCGGAGTTACAGCAGGCGCATAGATGAACCGGCCATATCAAGCAATGCGCACGGCCGTGAAGCGGCCCGTGGTGATGACCCGGCAGGTAGTGTTGTCGATGCTCGGGATGCGGTGAACTGGGCCCGGGCACAAAGGGAGGCCGAGTTAGCAGCACAGGATAATGCGGGCCAACTTACACGAGTTCGTTCTGCCACCTTTGTCGGACCAGGAATCACATCCGCTCTGGGAGTGCCTTGCTTGATCCCTGCTTTACGTAGTGTGCGCCTGCCTAAGGATTTCAAGGGCCCACGCAAGGTGCCGAATTATACCACTGATTTACCCCCTGAAGCATGGATAGAGAGTTATGAGATGGCCATGGAAATGCTGGATGTGGATGAGGCTGCATGTGCCAAATATTTCACCATGATGCTCGAAGGCACTGCTCGTACTTGGTTAAAGAGCCTACCGCCCAATTCTACCAGCTCTTGGGCCCAGTTGCGGAGCCGGTTTATACAGAATTTCAAGGATACATGTAAGCAGCCCAAGTCCATAGTAGACCTGGCGGCTTGTGTCCAGGAAGAAGCAGAATCAACGACCCATTGGGTGCGTCGCGTTTCGGAAATTTTTCACTCGTCTGACAGGATTAATGCTGACTCTGCGGTCTTAACTCCGGAAGGCAACTGCCGGTTTGAGCCTCTAAAATTGAAACTGGGACGCATGAAGCGACTCTGTAATGACATGGGAACCCTCATGGCTGCCTTAGTGAAGTATGCCGATTCGGACAGTACCAAGGATCCCGAGCTTAATGATAATGAAGCAGGGAAGGGAAAGAAGGATAGCAACTCCAAACAGCAGCAGAATAAACTAGTGGGTCATGGAAACGGAGGCAAGCGCAAGGCAGACGGCAGCGTGGACTTTGTGGCTAACACTAACGCACAGGACAGGGGGCAGCGGCGCAGAGGTAAAGCGGCAAATCATAACGGGGCTCCCAATCCTAATGCAAGCCGTTTGAACTATTTGTTGAATCAGCCTTGCCCAAAGCACGGGACGAAGGAGGCACCGGCTAGCCATCTTTGGAAAGATTGCTACATCATGCAGGAGTTCAAGAACTCTAATGCTTTCCGGTATGATCACGGATCAGGTGGCGGTTCAGGATCCGGTTTCGGCGGGCCGGATCACGATGGGGTTTCCGGTTCAGGACGTAATCAGGGCGGTCACAACTACCAGAATAATCAGAACAGCCAGCAGCAGCAGCAGCAGTCAGGCTATCAGAGCCAGCAGCAGCAGCAGCAGTCGGGCTATCAGAGCCAGCCGAAGCAGTTGAGCAATGGGCAATACCATGTCTTCACAACGGGCTTGGATAAGCGTGACCGAAAACTCCACCAACGAGCAGTGAATTCTGTTGAACCGGCCTTACCGCGTTACTTACACTGGTCGGAGTAGCCCATCGTGTGGAGCAGAGAGGATCACCCGCCCCGGGTTGATAATCCGGGTCAGTTAGCATTAGTGGTGAACCCTCAGGTGGGAGGTTATAAATTCACCAAGGTACTCATGGATGGAGGAAGCAGTATTAACATACTATATTATGAGACATTCAGGCGCATGGGACTGACAGACAAGGATCTCAGACCGTCGAACATGGTATTCCATGGTGTTGTGCCAGGCAAATCTGCATATCCTGTTGGTAAAATAGCTCTAGATGTGGTTTTTGGAGACGAGCACGACTCCCGGTCAGAAAAATTGAGCTTCGAAGTGGTGAAGATCCAAAGCCCGTATCATGCCTTGTTTGGGCGACCGGCTTATGCCAAGTTCATGGCGCGGCCTTGTTATATCTACTTACAGCTCAAGATGCCGGGTTACAAGGGGACAATAACGGTTCACGGTGTCACACCCTAGCTAGTCATGCATTAGAGTGTTGCATCATGTTTACTCATTCATCAGAAACTTGAAATGGGGATGACAGAACCCCCAGTCCCCTCTAAAACCAACTAGGGTTACTAAAATAATTTTTCAATGAACCTGAAATGCCCTTCTAAAATGCCCATCATTTTTGTCTTGGTTCAGAACCTCTGCCAAAAATGGTGCACATTTTCCTAGGCCATCCTAGGGTTTTGAATTAAATCATAAATATTTGAATTTGGGCATTTAAAATAATATAAAATATTTAAATGCTCAAATATCTCCAAACTAAAATGTTTCATGTTGGAAATAATCCAACTATGGGCCAGGAATAGTTTGGTGATTTTTGAAGTTGCCTAGGTATTTTATTAAATTCAACAAAGTTGCAGATATATTAAATAAAACAGAGAACAGAAGAAAAAGGGAAAAACTTACCTGGGATCCTCCCTGTGCGGCCCAGTCAGCTGGCCGGCCCAGCCAGCAGCCGACCCAGCCCAACACTGTAGCTCTCCGTCGTCTTCCTCCCCTCGCCCCGAAGCTGCTGCGTGCTCGCGCGCGCACGGCCGCGCGGCCACCTCCTGCTTGCCGACGACCTCCTGGCCGCGTGGACGACGCCCGCAGCCCGTCCCGATCCCCCCTGCTCTCTCTCACTCTCCCCGGCTCTTTCCTTCCTCTCCCTCGCTCTCTCTCTCATGGCCGAACACCACCGTCGCCGCCGTTCGCCACAGCAGCCATCTCCGGCCACCCCTCGCTCCCCCGACTAGCTCAGAAGCTCTGCCACTACTCCCTCTTCCTCCCCACCGCTCCACAGCTCCCCGGAAGCCCTGCATCGCCGCCACGTTGCCGTTTCCCTCTTCAGGCTCCGACCACCGTCGCCGTCGAATTCGCCGTCTCCAGCGCGTCCCCGAGCCCGCTTCGACGCCCACTGCAACCGCGGTGAGCTACGCCACCGTTTCCCCCTCTCCTTCCCCTCGTTCCCTCACCGTAGCCTCCTCCCCACCACGGCCGAACCTCCGCCGTCGCCGAGCTCGCCGTCGACGATGCTCCGGTGACCATTTGGTCACCCCGGCGAGTCCAACGAGTTCGCAAGACCCCGTAGAGCATCCCTAGCGCCTCGTTTTGCTCGACTTCGAGCTCCAGCACCGTTCCCGTGCACGACCGAACCCCGGCGGCCGCAGCCGAGCTCGCCGCCGTCGACTCCGGCCATCCCGACCCCAACGGGCCCCGCCAAGAGCTGCGGGTTGCCCTCAGCTCCACTCCGGTGGTCTCCGCGGTCCGTTTGGTGGCCGAAATGACCAAAACCACTTCCGCCGCCGCGTCGGGCTCGCCGGCGACTAAACGCCGGCAGTCGACATTGACTTTGACCACGGGTGGGCCCTGGTTGACTCCCCTGAGTCAATGACAGGTGGGGCCCAGCCCTGTTAATTAAACAGGATTAGTTTTAATTAAGTTTTAATTAAAATAATCACCCTGACATGCGGGACCCACTGTCAGGTTTGACCCAGACCTGTTCCGTTGACCTGCTGACGTCACACTGATGTCAGGCTGACGCAGTAATCGATTTTCTGGATTTAAATTAAATCAGGAAATTCCAGAATATTATTTAAACTTCAAAAATTCATAACTTTTATTCTGTAACTCCAAATTGGACAAATTATATATGAAAAATGATCAGAAAAATCCAATCTATCCATCTGTACTATTTTCATGCATGATCAAACAAGTTAAATTGATGTTTTAAGCAGAATAAGGAAAAGCACTTTAAAAGGCCATGTTTGAGTTTGAAATTTGAATCTTTGATTCAAATTTGTTCAAACCCTTCTGGTTTTAGTTGCATTAGCCCAACACACTCATATTGCCATGTTTCATGCATGCATCATATTGTTGCACATTGTTTGGTGATGCTTGTGTGCCGATGTCCTTTGCGACAGGTTCTGTCTCCGAGGAATACCGTGATTACCCTAACGAAGAATCATATCAGTGCATCGAACCATCAGGCAAGCAACCAACCATTTGATCATATCGATACAATCCCATGTTCTCGCTCCTGCTCTCTTTTACTGCATTAAGACAACGCGATTCAAACTGCTGTGTGCTACGGTAGTTGAACCCATTTCCTCTGCATGACCTGTCATTGCCACAGTAACTAGATGAAACCCACTAGCATGTGTAGGAGTTGATTGAGCCATGTGTATGTGTTGTTCCTACCTTGCTTTGCCTGCTATGCTTAGAGTCGTGTCAGGTCTGGTTCATCTGGGTGATGGGCTAGAGTGAAATGATTATGTCGGTAATGAGAGTGGTGTGGTGAACACGATTTGGTAAAGGTATCGATGAGAGGCCATGTAGGAGTACATGGTGGGTTGTTTCATTGAAGCCGACCTTAAGCACTGAGATCTGTATGTGTGATTTAAGAATCAGCTACTACCATGCATTGGGCCCGAAACCAATGGACCCTCTCGACTTCTTATTCACCCTAGTTCTCCGTCCAGGAGTTGCAAGTAGTTTCTGGTGTTTGTAGCCTACTGGAGGCCATGGACAGCGCTGACCGTAGGGGTGGGCTGTGATGCGGTAGGTACGTGGCACGGTGTACTGAATACCCGTTAGGTATCCCGGGAACCCTGTTCACATCGTTCGGGGCCGTATGGGAAACCTCGGCCGGACTCCCTGCGGATGGAACCTGAATAGGCGATAAACCTGGACTGGAGGCTTAGGTGATTAGGTAGGTCGTGGCCGACACCCACGTTGGGCTTCCGCTTGAAGGTTGCCGAGTACATGTCGTGTAAACGACGATAAGTGGTGAGAGCGTGTATGAAGGAGTACACCCCTGCAGGGTTAACATGATCTATTCGAATAGCCGCGTCCGCGGTAAAGGACTACTTGGTTGCCTATACAGTTCATAGACAAGTAAATGGAAACTACTAAAAGCCTCAAGATAAGTGTGAGTGCCGAGGATGGCTCTTCCGTAGGAAGACGGAGGTGGATCCTCGGTAGTGTATTGAAGTGGTGAGTAGTGGACTCGTGTGCGCAAAACATTTCAAGTTGGAGTATCGTAGGATAGTCTAGCCAAGAGTCAAAGCTAGCTTGCTGCAATAACTCCACCAACCCTTCTTGATACTATGCATGTATGTAGGATCTGATGTAAGTCTTGCTGAGTACCTTTGTACTCATGTTGCTATAATCTACATTTTTACAGAAGACGCTGCAACCCCTTCTGATGGGTTCTATGTAGACGTTGACATCAACGAGTAGGCTAAAGACCCAGGTGGTGACCCTGAGCTTGTGATGGACCACGTAGTATAGTTAGGCTTCCAAGCCTCTTTTATTTTACTAGTTGTCTGTACCCAGACAATGTACTTCCGCTGCTGGCTTGTATGATTGTATGACTTGTATGTTGGGTCGTGAGACCCGTACCTTTGTGAATGTTATGTATGGCTCCCTGAGCCTTAAATAAAGTACCTGTGTCATAGAGTCATGTTGTGATGCTTCGTTGTATTTGCACATATCGAGCATATTGTGTGTATGATTGAAATGCTTGGTATGTGTGGGATCTGACTATCTAGTTGTTTATCTTTAGTAGCCTCTCTTACCGGGAAATGTCTCCTAGTGTTACCGCTGAGCCATGGTAGCTTGCTACTGCTCTGGAACACTTAGGCTGGCCGGCATGTGTCCTTCTTCGTTCCTGTGTCTGTCCCTTCGGGGAAATGTCACGCTTTGAGTACCGGAGTCCTGTTAGCCCGCTACAGCCCGGTTTACCGGAGTCCTGCTAGCCCAGTGCTACAGCCCGGACCCACTTGCTGATGACCGACACGTTCGAAGCTGGGTCATGGATGCCTGTCCCTGTAAGTCTGTGCCACTTTGGGTTTACGACTAGTCATGTCAGCCCGGGCTCTTTATCATATGGATGCTAGCGACACTATCATATACGTGAGCCAAAAGGCGCAAACGGTCCCGGGAAAAGGTAAGACGACACCCGTGGGGATACCGTGCGTGAGGCCGCAAAGTGATATGAGGTGTTACCAGCTAGATCGATGTGACATCGAGTCGGGGTCCTGACACACGGAAACAGTAGGATCGCTTTGGAATGTGAAGAGGGTGATGCGGCTTACGCAGAGTCAGTTTGTACCACGGAAGAGTTGAAGTATTATAAGGACAATGTCGATCCGGCGGATATGACCCCTTTAAAGAAGCCAACTACAGAGCATGATTCAGATCTGAAGTTCAAATCGGCAGCTGAGACCAAGCTTGTTGACTTCGTGCCCGGCGATTCGTCCAAGCAGTTCACTATCAGTGCCAACCTGGATCCCAAATAGGAAA
Source organism: Triticum aestivum (assembly GCF_018294505.1). Lineage (NCBI taxonomy): Eukaryota > Viridiplantae > Streptophyta > Magnoliopsida > Poales > Poaceae > Triticum > Triticum aestivum. The sequence continues at coordinate 451,671,912 of NC_057810.1, read as the reverse complement.
GCGCGCTCATCGAGTTCATCCGTGAGAATCGGGACATTTTTGCATGGAAGCCGTCTGACATGCCAGGTGTACCGAGGGAACTCGCTGAGCACACTCTTAATGTGGATCCTATGTATAAACCGGTGAAACAGTTCCTCCGCCGGTTTAACGAAGAAAGACGCAAAGCCATTGGAGAGGAAGTGGCCAGGCTTTTAGCAGCTGGTTTTATTATTGAGGTGTTCCATCCAGAGTGGCTTGCTAATCCGGTGTTAGTTCTTAAGAAAAACGGCACTTGGCGTATGTGTGTGGATTATACAGATCTTAACAAAGCCTGTCCGGCAGACCCTTTCGCTCTCCCCCATATTGATCAGATCATTGATGCCACGGCAGGTTGTGAGCGTTTGAGTTTTTTGGATGCATACTCTGGATATCATCAGATCAAGATGGCGGTTAAGGACCAGGAGAAAACAACATTCATTACTCCCTTTAGAGCCTTCTATTATGTATCTATGCCCTTCGGGCTCAAGAGTGCCCAAGCCACCTATCAACGGTGTGTACAGAATTGCCTGCATGAGCAGATCGGCCGCAATGTGCACGCATATGTAGATGATATTGTAGTAAAATCAAGGCAGAAGGAGACACTGGTGGATGATTTGAAGGAGACCTTTGACAACTTGCGAGCTTACAGGATAATGCTTAATCCGGCCAAGTGTGTTTTCGGTGTTCCAGTAGGCAAGTTACTGGGTTTCTTGGTGTCTAACAGAGGAATTGAGGCTAATCCGGAGAAGATTACGGCTATTACATCTCTAGCTAAACCGGAATGTATCAACGATGTTCAGCGTTTGGTGGGCCGAATCGCTGCGCTGAGCCGGTTTATCAGCCGCCTCGGGGAGAAGGCTATCCCTTTGTACCAAATGCTGAGGAACACAGACAATTTTGTCTGGAGTCCAGCTGCTGACGAGGCATTTGAGGATTTGAAGCGGCAGTTAGCCAATCCGCCTGTTCTTGTAGCTTCGGTCGACAAGGAGCCACTATTATTATACGTAGCGGCTAATGCTCGGGCAGTTAGTGTGGCTATTGTGGTGGAGCGCAAAGAGGCAGGCAAGGAATATCCGGTTCAGCGGCCGGTTTATTATATCAGTGAGGTGCTGATTGAGTCCAAGCAAAGGTATCCGCATTGGCAGAAGCTGGTCTATGGTGTTTTTATGGCCAGTCAGAAGTTGAAGCAGTATTTTCAAGGGCACCCCATCACAGTGGTCAGTTCAGCTCCCTTGGGTGATATTATACAGAATCGGGAGGCGACTGGCCGGATTGCCAAGTGGGCTATAGAGCTGGGGCCGCACGGTCTGAAGTACGTGCCTCGGACGGCCGTGAAGTCTCAGGCACTTGTTCATTTCATCAATGATTGGACGGAATTACAGGCACCAGAGGAGAAGCCGGATCACACATATTGGACTATTCATTTTGACGGATCCAGGCAATTGGAAGGCTCGGGGGCTGGAGTCGTATTAACTTCCCCGCGAGGTGATAAGTTTTGTTATGTTCTCCGCTTAATGTTCCCTTGTACTAATAATGCAGCTGAGTATGCAGCCTTGCTCCATGGTCTGCGGATGGCTAAAGAGATGAATTTAAGCTGGGTTAAGTGTTTTGGTGACTCGGACCTAGTGGCTCAACAGGTGTCTGGCACTTGGGATTCTAAAGACCCGCTCATGGCTGCGTATCGTCGGGAAGTGGATAATATTGCAGGTTGTTTCAACGGTTATCAAGTGGATCATGTGGACTGTCGGAAGAATGAAGCGGCGGATGCTTTAAGCCGGTTGGGCTCTCACCGTAAACCGGTCCCGCCTAACGTCTTTTTGGATGTGTTGCACAATCCGTCAGTCAAGCTCCCAGGTGAAGCGGATTTAGCTATTCCTGATCCGGAGTCTCAATTGGTGGCAGCCCTGCGTGTTATTCCGGATTGGACGGTTCCTTATCTTGTGTACATGACAAGGGGGGAGTTGCCAGAGGACGAGATTCTGGTCAGGCAGATAGTCCGGCGATCCAAGTCTATGACAATTGTCAATGGTGAATTACATCATTGCAGTGTATCAGGGGCGTTTCAACGTTGTGTTTCTCCTGAGGAAGGCTGTGAAATCTCAAGAGAAATCCATGAAGGGGATTGTGGGCACCACGCCGGTTCAAAGTCTCTGGTTGCAAAGGCGTTTCGTCACGGGTTCTACTGGTTGCCAGCACATGCTGACGCGGAGGATTTGGTTAAACGGTGTGATGGATGTCAGAAATTTTCAAGGCGTGCTCATGTGCCGGCTCAGGAATTGAGGATGATCCCAATAACATGGCCATTTGCAACTTGGGGGCTAGACATGGTTGGACCTTTTAAAAGATCCAAGGATAAGAAAACTCACCTTTTGGTGGCAGTCTAAATTTACCAAGTGGGTTGAAGCGGAGCCTGTCAGCAAGTGTGGTGCAGCAACAGCGGTACAGTTCATCAAGAAGGTGATTTTCCGGTTTGGTTTTCCACACAGTATCATTACTGATAATGGTACCAATTTATCCAAGGGTGCTATGAAGGAGTTCTGTGAACGTGAGCACATCCGACTTGATGTGTCGTCAGTAGCACACCCCCAGTCCAACGGACAGGCAGAACGAGCTAATCAGGAAATCTTGCGAGGCATCAATCCCCGTCTTTTGGTCCCATTGCAAAGAACACCAGGATGTTGGGTTGAAGAGCTGCCATCTGTATTATGGAGTATCAATACTACGCCAAACCGGTCCACAAGATACACGCCATTTTTCATGGTCTATGGAGCAGAGGTAGTTCTCCCTAGTGACATCCGGCACGATTCGCCTCGTGTGGCAGCTTATGTTGAGGCAGACAATGAGACAGCACGACAAGATGCTTTGGACCTATTGGACGAAGAGCGTGATATAGCGGCTGCCCGTTCGGTGATTTACCAGCAAGATCTTCGTCGCTATCACAGTCGCCGGGTTAGAACCAGAACTTTTCAAGAAGGAGATTTGGTGCTTCGATTCATTCAAGATCAAACGGATATGCACAAGTTATCCCCACCCTGGGAGGGACCTTTCGTAGTCAGCAAGAATCTGCACAACGGGTCGTATTATCTGATTGACATTCGAGAGCATCAAGACTCACGTACATCAGAAGAAGAGACCAACAGACCGTGGAATATAGCTCATCTTCGGCCTGACTATACTTGAGCCATTGGCTCTATTTATGTACATATCATGACAATGTATATATTATCTTTGATATATCAAACCGGAGCCTCAGCCGAAGTGGGGTCTCTGTCTTTCTCATCATGCGAGGTTACACGGAGTGGTTCTGTCTAAAGCGGCCTCCGGTTTACCCCTTGACATTTGTTTTTATATCACTGGGGGCTTTGGTCGTGTCCGAACCAACGAACACCCTTTGATAGGCGACAGCCACCAGATCATTTGGGGACTGGGTCAAGTCTGAACCAGTAATGCCTCTTGGTCGGCCTAAGGCCACAAAATCACTTGGGAGCATGGTCGGGCCCGAGCCATTGCTACGCCTCTTGATTTGGCATATATGCCACGAGTCATTTGGGGACCTGGCTGACTTGAATCATTGTCACCCCTATTGGGGGCCTTGATCCTATCCGACCATGGTAATGCCATCTGAACAACTTAATATAGCATATTTTTGCGAATGGTTTTTATCATTACTTTCGTTTCCATCTTGTTTTCATGGTTTGTTCGTTTTGCTTTTGTTGGATTTCTTTATGTCAACAAGCATATTTTTTCCGGTTCAGCCAATGATTTTTGATCCCCCTTCTAATCCAGAGGAGTCTCCCGGTTTACCTTTTTCCTGTTAACATCATGGAATAACCAGGGGGCTTGTATTAAGTCAGCACGGTTTGTACGGGGGCTACTTTTTCCCTTTTTGACGGTAATGGTTTATAAAACCACCTCTTCAGGCTTGGATAAGCCAGCTTTATACCCAAACATGGAAGGTATTTATGTATCATGTGTTTGTTATATTTCTGATACACATATCAAGATCATAATCCGGCTGCGGTATAACCGCTGCCGAAGTTCAAATTTTTCTGATTGCAGGAAATATGAATTAATGTTTTTCAAGCAAAAGCTTTAGTACTTATGCACGAAGGCATATCCCAGGCAGAAGTTTTAACTATCCTATTACAAGGCATCATGGTGCCCAAACAAAATCATTGTTTTTGTAGAAGGATGTTTCAAATAGCACTTCAAACCGGCTTCCGGTGCAAGCTTGCTCCTCGTCCTCCGCCGCTTCAGCTTCCTCGTCTCTACCCATTGGCTGGAAATCAACAGTGGTCCAGTCGATTCCCATTAAAGCTTGGAAAACAGCTTCTTCATGGATCAGGGAAGACGGTTCAACATCAGGGGCGTAAGTGTGCTTACGGATTGGAGGAATCAGATTCTCCGCTTCAACGGTTGGGGCAGGCACTCGCTTGTTTTGATTATTGTATTGCGCTTGATAATGCGTCAAATCTGCCTCTTCAGCTAGCTGGCAAGCCAGAGGGCGCACTGCACGGTTTATAGCCCTTAAATCTTCTTCGTTGAACTTAGAACCGTCTTCTTTCAGACTGGGATAGCCTTGAGCTGCTTCCACAGGATCAAAGTCGGGCACCCATGCCTTTGCCCGGATTAAAGCATTGATGGCTCCGGTTCGGGCAGCGGATTTTTTTAGCGCCTCAATCCGGGCTGGGAGCATTGACAACTTGCTAAGAGTGTCCTGGATTAAAGAGGGCGCCGGGTTGTTGTGAGAAGCTGTGCTGATGATCCGTTGGGCTCCAGTGTACAATTGTTCTACCAAGGTGTAGGCAGCTTTCAATTTCTTCCGCACATCATTTCCTAAGTGCCCAATACGTGTGCCTACAAAAGGATTGGAATGGTCTCAAACCGGACTTACGATACAGCAGATTCAAATTTATCACAGAAGTTACAAGGAGCTTACCAAAGATAGCAGCAGTCATGGAGTGTATTTGCCGTTGTACGGCCGTCAGTTCATCTACCACCGGTTTAAGGGCCGCTTCAGCATTTTCTGCTCTTTTGGTTAAACCGGCCTTCTCAGTGGCCCAGTCAGCTCGCTCTTTTTTAAAATTTTGTTTTAGCCGTTCAGCAGTGCTCAAAGCGCTGGTTAATTCTTCATTGGCTTTATCTGTTTCAGCTTGCTGGGTCTTCAGGGCCTCCTGCAAATCGGCAATCCGGTCCTCCTTGTTTTTAATCTCAGCCTGCATACAGATGACATTTTAAAAGCTTTTCACAGTCAAGACAAGAAATTGAAGTATCAACCACCTAATAAAGTTATATGCCTGATACTTGGGGGCTAATGTACCTTCAATTTTTCATATTGCTTGAATACAAAGTCCCAAGCTCAATACAAGTATTCAACTTGGCACTTGGGGGCTAATGGCTATTTGATCAAGTTCTATTCTAAGGACAACTTTTTATTTTTTAGCCCCGGTTTGCTTATGCTAAACCGGCCCTCGAGGGTTATGCTGACGGATTTCAAAAAATATATATTCAGGATCAAGTCCCGGATTGACCAAAGTCACAAACCGGCCCTTGGGGGCTACCGGGATGAATGCAAGGGCGGAAAAGAAAGAAGGAATTTACCTCAAATTTATCCCTCATCATTTTGACCAGGCCAGCTTCACAGTCACGGCTAGTATAAAGCCGGTTCAAATAGCCAGAGTGAAGATCTTGAGCATTCAGAGCGGCGTATGTTTCTAAATCAACATCCCATTTTCCTTTATTCAAAGGGGAAGAATCCTCTTTCATGGTATGCTTGGTAAGGGTGGCAGGATTCCCGGGTTCAGAGCGGCCTACACCGGTAATCACAACATCGTCATCTTTTGACTCGCCGGTTTGGGTTGGTGCGGCCGTTTTGTCAGCAGGAGTGTGGGGTTTCTCAATCTGGACAGAGCTGGCAGGCGGATCAGTAGACGCTGGAGTATTAGTAAGAACTTCTTCAGGGATAATGTTGTCTTGCAGAGGAGGATCATTGGGGATATCTTCAGAAGTAAACATTTCACGATCCAGCGCTTGGTCATGTTCTGGGGCTATATTTTCTTCAGCCGCTTTATCCAGGCGGGCCTTCTTGCTTGGTTTCGGTTTAGCCCTGTAAGAAAAGATAAAAATTAAGGAAAAGTGTAAACCATTGCGCAGCATACTGGAAGCATATATTCGGTTTAACTTACCCAGCAACTGTTTTCAAAGGTGGTAGCTGGGTGGCTGACAATTCACCAGATGAGGAATGAGAAGTGACCTGATAATCGGAGTCGGATGGATTAAGAGGTTGACGGAAGAAACCCGCTTTACGATTTAAATCAATAAAAAGGTCGGAGACCTCGGAGCGGCGTTTTCGAACCGGACTGTTTGGTAAACCGGCAGAGGTAACTACCTGGCCACTGTGCCGGGTTGTGCGGCGAGCTTCGTGTTGTTGAGTCTTCATAAGAAATTGGGAATCCAGATAAGCAAGAGGATGAGAAAATTTAACTTTCCGGTTTGCCCGGCGAAATTTTGGCAAAGGAAAGATTTCTGAATCGGAAGAGAGAATTGTTACCTCAATGAAAACCGCATTGCTGGCTTCAGCGTCATCCTGACAAACATCATCATCAATAAGGCGTGTAAAAAGTAAGCCAAGCGAATCAAGTTCTACCTCAAGATCCGGATTACCCACATTATCATCAATGGCTGGGTCAGATGAAGCGGTGGTTTTTCTCTTATGAGCTGGTTTCTTGACAACCTTGGTCTTGGGCCGGGTTGGCCGTCCTGCCTTCTCCGTTTTGTCTTGAGGAAGTTTCTTACTCCAGAATGGATTATCACCCTGGATCAGCAGCAATTAAAACGTTGAACATATAAAATAGTAACTCGGTTCAACAAAAGAGCAATTGAAATATTACCGCTGGCGGTTTGTTGGTGGTGCAGTAAGGAAGCAGACCGGTTTGAGCGCATAGGTGCTCCGGTTCATTCAGCATCTTCTTCATAGATTCTGTGACTTCGTCCTCAGGGAGTTGGATTTTAGTGTGTCGGAGTGGGTCATCGACACTATCAGTATACTCACACATCAAATTTGGGCGCCGGCTTAGAGGCAAAATACTCCATGATATCCAGCAGCGTGCAAGGTCTATTCCTGTTAAACCGTTGGCCATGAAGGCCTGGAGCTTGGACAGTTGAGGAGCATATTTAATTCTCTCCTTAGCGCTTAGCCTTTGTGGAAAAGGGTGAGTGTTGCTGAGCCGTTCCGGACGGAAGCCAGGCAAGGGATTTTCATTATCAGGAGATGTATCCTTGCAATAAAACCAAGTTACGTTCCATTCCTTGGGGTGAGTATGGAGTTTGACGTGAGGGTAGGTGATTTCATTCCTCTTCTGAATGGCCATACCGCCCAGTTCGGTATTAGGGCCGTCAGTGAATTCAGTACGACGGTTCAGATGAAAGAGATCTCTAAATAATTCGACGGAAGGCTCCTCTTGAAGGTATGCCTCAGAAAGTACATGAAAGTGACATAGATTGGTGACAGAGTTGGGGCCAATATCCTGTGGACGGAGTTGAAAGTTGGCTAACACATCCCGATAAAATTTGGAGCCGGGCGGTTTGAAACCCCGGGCCATATGATCTGTGAAGACCACGACCTCTCCTTCCTGGGGTGTAGGAGGACATTCATCTCCAGGAACCCTCCAATGGATCGTGTCTTTGCTATCCAAAGCGCCAATCAGGACTAGATCATTCAGCTGTGATTCTGTGACATAGGAGGGAACCCAGTTGCACTCGTACACTTGTTTGTCCATGACAAGATCTACAAGAAATAAATGATCCGATTCAAGAACATGCCGGATAAAACGGTGTTGATCTAATTATGGTAAACCGGGGGCAGTACCCATAAACCGGTCTTCTACAACGTAGCATCAGATGGATTCTGGCGGATCAACCAGGGGACTAATGGCATATATACCGGTCTAGCAACTTTTTCTCTATGGTGAAGTTAAACTGCCTGGCCTAAGCATCGGAAGCAATCGAAACTATGGATAACTAGTTATGCAGAAACAAGTTTCACAAAATTATGTTACAGCCACGGATCTACAGCAAGCTCATAAAAACAGGAAATATTTTGAAGACTAAGACGGAAACAGAAGTCAACCATTGAGCGGATAGATGCGGGAGATCTATGAGCTTGGATGAGAAATGGTAAGCGGATGCTAAAGGGATCGCTACTGAACACAGCAAGAGTTCACAGATGCATTCAAGATCAGAGCGCAGCTATGAAAGCGCGATGAACATAGCAAGAACATGAAACCCTAGGAACAGATCTAGGTTAAGTGGGAGAGAGAACTTACCAGGAACGGAGAGGATGCGGAAAGACGCCGCGACACTCTGGTACGTGCAGGTTGATGCAGCGGCCTGAGACGAGGCAGAGGTCGACGGTGGTGGCGGAGCTCCAAAGCCAGCAACGTGAGGAAGAAGAAGAAGAAGGGACGAAGGGGAAGAGAAAACAAATGACCCTTCGGTCTTATTTATAAGGCAACTGAGCTAGGTCAAACGCGCGGATCCAGGAGCTGTCATTAAGAGGGCGTTATGAATTTCATAATGACGTCATGCCGGTTTATAGTAGCCAAATCTGATGACGTCATGCCGGTTTATAGCAATCAAACATGATGACGACATGAGGGTTTGCCAATTAACAGAAGACATCCAAGACGCAAGATGGTGTGAAGGATTGACATGAACCAGTTCAAATCAATCTGGGGCCTAATGTTGGGGATATTACCACTGGGTGTAAACCGGCCTACTTGGGCCGGGTTAACGTCATAGTGGTATAAGCAGGTGAAGGCCCAAGGCCTACAGTCGGTTTAGAATCTGTAGCTGTAAAACCGACCTGATGTATAACTTGTATTGTAAGTTAGGATAGAGAGATACCGACCGGGATACGAATATGAACCGGCTGGGACTCTATGGACCGACGGGCGTCACCCGTGTATATAAGGGGACGGCCCGGCGGCGGTTCAAGAGAGATAACGACAACTCGGGCCTAGGCGAAGCTTGTTTGCTCCCTAGCCATCGAGACCACATCAATTCCATCACAACTAGACGTAGGCTTTTACCTTCATCGAAGGGGCCGAACTAGTATAAACCCCACGTGTCTTTGTGTCTGCTTTAACCCCTTCAAGTAAACTCGTAGTGATGGCTCCACGACTAAGTCCCTTCGCTAGGACATCTGCCGTGACAAATCCACGACAAACAGCGAGGGATGAGGCAGCGGTTACCGCAGCGGCGGCGGCGGGACGGCGGCGGCGACTCTGCTCCAGTCGGGGCGCTGGCTCCGGTCTTTGAGGAGGGCAACGGAGGGGTCGGGGAGGGGCGGCGCGGCAAGGCGAAGAGGATGGCGGCGTCCGCGGTGGTCCACGGTGGCGGGACAGAGTGGGGCCGCGGCGGCTTCGGCGAGCGCGGCGAGAAGTGCGGCGGCGTGTTGCGAAAGAGAGAGAGAGGGTCAGGGCTGCGAGATTTGTAGGAGAGGGGGGTGGGCGGCCTTGGGAGGCGTGGGGAAGGGGCACGGGGAGGCCGGGGCGAACACGAACGCCGAGGTCCGCGCGGCGGCGCGCCGTGGTGGCGGCGGACTAGGAGCGGAGCTCGGGCACACGGGCGAGCGACGTGGGCCGGCTGGGCCGGCCCGGTCCGGTCGGTCCAAAAGAGAGATTTTTTTTAGACAGACAAAGAGAAAAAAAATTAAGAACAATAAAACAAAAATATTATATAGGCATATAATATATCAAAATTTACAGAAAAAGATTTCCTACAACTTGAACATTTTTCTAGCATCAAATAAAATCTACACAAATTCAGATAATTCAAACAGTGCTCCTTCTCTACTAAAATCCAATAAAAATCATTTTCAAAATACCAAAATTAATTCAAATTTATTTCTCTCCATTTTTGTAATGTAGGGAATCATGTTACCCTAATTTCTGTATATTTTATTTTTGGAGAAAAATAATTTGAATAAAACTCAAATAACTCCAAAATTTAAAATATATTCAAAAGAACTTTGAATTTAATTCTTTGAAACTCCCAACTCATATTTCATATGTTTTGAAGAAGTCATTTTATCTTCGCTCGTGAAAATCATTGAGTTGCATAAAGTTCCTCGGTTGGAAATATTTTCCAAATGAAATTCAAATATTTTCAACACCCCTTGTCATTTAAATAAATGGAAGAAGTCATGTCATCTTCTCTCCAGGGTTTTGTGGTGAAAAGAATTTGAATTCAAGAAGATCACAAATGCAAAATGAAAGTTTGGGAAAGTCCTTTTATTCCCTCTCATTTAACTTTCAAAAAAGTTTCGAATTTACTCACTTTCAGTAAATCAATCAAACATTCAATCAACACTATCTATTTGTTTATAACATTCCAAAATTTAGAATTTTGGGATGTTACATGAACAACAATGTAGGTAATTACCCAAAATCTATCGGTGGTAGGGATCGCAACGGCGAAGGGTACAAGAGTATCGAGAAAACAACGAAGAGTATCTTCAGAATCTTCTAGTGGACCAAGCAATCATCTGGAGTGAGGGGCTCTCCGGGAGAAAGTACTTACGAGAACCTAATGTTAGAGTTAACAAAATCATTTAACCCGAATAGAAGAGAGGTCAGAGTCCCTGAGTATAGACGAGGAAGAAAAGATCCTAATACCACCCAATGAGGACGTGGGTGCATAACCCACATAGCCATGTTAATATAACAGTTTTTTAGTGACTAGACTCAATTTCGGCCAAGCAGTTGGAAAGGGGGGTTCCTACAGGCAGTCGGCTCTGATACCAACTTGTGACGCCCTTGACTCAACTGTACACTAAGCATACATGCAAACGTGTACAAGCAAGATCAGGTACTCACGGGAAGATGTCAGAAGACAAATCTAAACACAAATTGAAATAATACAAGCTTCATATTACAAGCCAGAGCCTCGAGGGCTCGAATACAAAAGCTCGAATACAAATGAGTTAGCGGAAGTAACAATATCTGAGTACAGACATAAGTTTAACAAGGATGCCTTAAGAATGCTAGCACAAAAGCAACACGACCGAAGAGGCAAGGCCTCCTGCCTGGGACCTCCTAACTACTCCTAGTCATCTTCGGTCTCCACGTAGAAGTAGGCACCCTCAGGGGGTAGTAGTAGTAGTCTATGTTGGTGGCATCTGGCTCCTAGGATCCACCATCTAGTCGCAAAAACCGGAAAGAAAGAAGAAGGGGAAAAGGGGTAGCAAAGCAACCGTGAGTACTCATCCAAAGTACTCGCAAGCATCAGATCTATACTAAGTATGCATTGGTATCAAATGAAAGGGTTGTATCTGTGGACTCAATTGCATAATGCCAGAATAGAGGGGAAGGCCTAGCCTATGGAAGACTAGCATCTTCAAGTAGCTCCAAGCATTGCAGCATTCATAAGAGTATAGAATAGCAGTTTATAATTAACAAGCATGTTGTAACATTAACGCCCAGACATCCTTCATCGACTCCCTGCGAGAAAGCAATCCTAGAGCCACATATCTATACATGTCTCAAGTAACCAGTTCTAGTTGTAATAGATCAGGATACAAGTCTTAATGTCCATTACCGTGGACATGGTATTCGAATAGATAAGTTCCTTACATGGTGCGCCACATTACCCAACATGCTTGATTACTCTGGCCGGACAAACTTTTCTGAGCCAATTCCCGGACTTGGAAGATTAACACGTTGCAGCCCTACCTAGGCTTAGCAGAGAGGTCCCCATCGGTCCACATCCTAAGCACTCTGGGGTCTTGGGCCCATCGCCCGTTGCACTCTGGGTCGTTGCGAGCAGGGTGGATACCAGCACCGCCTCAGATGGTTGGCACGATCCGACCGTGCTGCAATGCTGAGACATCTGACAAAGCTTTGGCTGATACTGGGACGTCGAGGCCCATAACTATTCTCGTGTGGTGGTTAGTGCTTGAAGGCCAGAGGCCAACTCAGAACAAATACCCGAACCTGTTAGTGCATTGGGGGCTCACGGAGACGAGCAGAGACTCACGATAATGTGACCCCATCACCCCGTCTCATGGACTTACGGCAAGGGCCCAGAATGCCCGGCCGTGCCTCATAGAAACTCACGGGTGCTCTATGGGCCCGCTCGATTTTCACAACAACTCGCGGGTACCCCTCAGGGTTGACCCGACTTCAACAATGGTCACAAGTAAAATCCGAATAACCGTGTGTCCAAATCATTAAGTGGAAAACCCGAGGAATCGCGCTCGGTGGATTCCAGTCGATGTAATCAAGGTGAACGTTGGAGAAGTCACCCTCGAGGTCCACACTTAAGAGGTTGCACTATAGAGTCATATCAGGAGTGGTGAAGAAGGAATCACCCTCGATGACCATGACCGAATAGCTACTCTATAGAGTTATCATCAGGAGTGTGTTACAGGGTATCACCCTTGGCTGGATGGTCAAAAGCAGATGGTCAAAAGCTGACCATATTTAACTAAAATTAACGACATTTCTTCTGGAATGGTTGTAGATGTTTACGACCAAAAAAAGGTCGTAGGTTCAATGACCAATTATTTTGGTCACTAGCAATTCGCCCACACCATGCCAGATCCACCATGGCAAGCTGACCTGGCAGAATTACGACCAAATGAAAAGTTCGTAAAATAGAATCAACCCAGTCCATTTCGGCAGTCTACATGGGCCAAGCCCAATAATTCAGCCCATTTGATGTTTTTCTCTTTATTTTGCTTATCTGCATGGTCCTGGCCCAATAATTTGGCCTTTTATTTTTTGGGATGGAGCCTTTTTCTGATCAATTTTTTTAAAGTCCACTCTTGTTTTGGGCCACAACCTTTTTAATCTAGTTCTAGTTTGGGCCTTGGCCTTTTATTTTCTAGGATGCAGCCTTTTACAAACTATTTTTTACAGTCAACTCTTTTTTTAGGCCCAAGCCTTTTTAGTCTAATTCTTATTTGGGCCTTAGCCTTTTTGCAGTCCAACTAAGTTTAGAGCCCAATTAATCCAAATAATATTCTGTGATCCAAACAAAACACAAAATTCAGAAAATGCATAACCACATAGGTTCACAGCTTCAGAAAAGGCATAACTTCACAGGTTCATAACTTCACATGTTCATAACCACACAGCTTCCAAAATGGCATAGCTTCACAGCTTCCAAAATGAGGCATCACAACTTCACAGGTTCAACAACAAGTTCAATGACATGTTTTACAACAACTTCAACTTCACAGTTCCAAAATGAGCCATCGGATAGAGCTTCTACAATGCTTTAGCTCCAAAGAGAGCCATCAAGTAGGCTAACTTCTCATACTATTCTTGAGACTTCTTGCGCAACAGCTCAAGTTCCTTTTCACGTGCAACTTTAGCTTCTTCCGCCTTCGTCTTGATTGCCTCCAATTCTTCTTGCATCACTTCAGTTTGAAGCTCTAACCTCTCCAGCTTCTGCTCAAGATCACGAACATGAGCAGCCACAACAGCAGTTGCTTTGCCGGAGTTGTTCCTAGATGACTGGAGCCCAAGTCCTTAGGAATGTGCTTCGCTTGTCTTTGGTCTTGAACACTTCATCAACAATTTCAGCAGCAGACTTTGGCTTTTCACCTTTTGGTACCGGCGCGTCATTCATTTTTTCCATCTCAAACTAGCATATGGAGGAAAATGGTAGACATTAGTGGCAGATCTATTTCACATTTTGCAAACCAAACCAAGCAAGAAAACCAAACAAGAATGCCACCAAACCAGCGCACGAAATGGATTATTTGAAGTAATCAAACTAGCACACAAAATATATACATAGAAATTTTATTCAAACTCAAACAGAAGAAGATGATGCCTAGTAACCTGATAGCATTATTTGAATCTACACATAGATATTATCAATAACAGATTCATTATGGCAAGTGTACACACTTATGTGATCTAGAGACATGCAATTGGAACAATATGATGGCTTCATTAAGCGCAGGATGGTGGTTCTATATAAGATGGCATCCAGAGTGAGTCGATCATCAAACTAACATTCAGATCAATTTTCATCATATCATAAAAAATGCAACAAATAGCTATAGCAAATTCTGATATCTTTGTTGAACTATCTTAGGCTCTGGCAAACAACATCAAAGCATGGAACAGAGTGTGTGTTCTTGCTGGCTGTGAATCAAACAAGGCTGAGGTTTCTAGACAAAAGTTTGAACTAGCTGGACAAAGCATGGAGTGACTTACTATAGCAATCTTTACTGGCTCCAAAAATCCGTGCTTCTTACTGTTGTGGGTGGCCTTGAACAATTCAATCATACACAGCTCCTCACCGTTACGCTCTTCTTTCTGAAAAAAATTTCAACAAAAAACAAAATGTTATTCAACAAGAATAACAAATGTTAGTCAACGAGGATCAAAGGGTAAGATCTCTGGAGAAAAGTTCTCACAGTGGCAAAAAAGTCTGCTCTGTAGTGCCTAGAACCAGATCTCTATTGGTACACAACTTTTTATCGATTCATCTTGTTCAACACATAGGTTTCCTAGAAAAAATCATACTGTCAGCATGATCTAGCACTAGCATGTCATGTGTAGAACATAAAGCAGCCAAAAAGCAGAGACAAACCTTGTGTCTTGGGGTAGACCACATCTCCACCAGAGCTTGCCATCCACCATCCGTCATATCGGCACCACAGACTTGATGCTAACTTTGTTTGCTGCTATGGTATCAAAATACTTCTTCTTGATCTAATGGCGCCTGTTCTTTGAATTTTTCTACAAAATATCTTTGGGCGCGGTCTTGATGGTCTCTGAGTCCGTGTTCATCTCAAAATTTGCCTACCAAGACAGCAAACAAGGTAGGAACACTATTAGTGAGCATGCGTAGGTGTAACAGAAAATAGATAGCACATTAACTACGAAACAAGTAGCTTACATCAACTTTCCCAATGTATTTCTCTAATAGGCTAGCATTTCTTGTATTCCTTGAAGTGAGGAATAACTGGCAGATGGCTTCTTGTAACGAGTCCACACTCAGAAGCAAGCTTTGCTGCCTGCAGAGGCTTCTCTGGACGCTCCACCCCTTCGGCAATTTGGATAGCCACCTTGGCACCAAGCGACTTGGTGATTCTCTCTAGCCCTTTCACCTTTCTAAGTCTAGTCTTGGTAGTCATTGCATCTAAAGAAACTGAACTCATAAATTAGAAGAGAAATCAACAAATGCAGGAATTGTGGCAGCCCGGCTCAGAGCGACCGGTTTACCCTGCATTGCCAGCCCAGAGACCTTGTCTTCTGGTAACACACAACAACTTGGTACAGAAAAACAACCGCTTTATTCATGCTAGCGGAGCATAGTTCATATTACAGCTGTTAGCGAGGCAAAGCAGCGCACACGGTGCGACTGAACAATATGTACATTATTCAGTAAACATAAAGGGGGCCTCGATCATGACAACTACGCGGCAGCAGAACAACGTCATAGCGGGACTCCATAGCACAGGGACACCAATGTGGACACGATCTAGACTCGGACAGCTCTCCTTTCCAATGAGACTTTCCTGAAATCTAGCATGACACGCCAGGTCAATACATTGAATGTACTTGCAAGCTCACATCAAGCATAAACATAATGACAAACAATATCATGATATTTAACCAATTAATTAACAATGCAACAATATATCCAACATGTTGTGATTATGCTCTAGTGGTACTCGTCCCATGGACTGGCTTACCGAACGTGATCATTTCCAGACCACAAACATGAAGATCCCAAAGACAATCGCGTGATCCTTATTGCCATCACAACCACGACCAACTCTTGGTCTCAAACCGTGATCCTTACGGCAATCACTACTCGACCACACCTAGTCCATCTCAACCCAACGGCCTTACTGCCATCACCTTAGCGCAATCTTAGTGTGAGTATTTATTAAGTGTCGACCCATGGTGTACCCTACTTTCGTGCGTGTCCATAACCGTGGACTCGGCTATCGATAGATTAATACACTCTACAGAGGTAGCGCACTGGACCCACACTACGGAACCCATGGCCTCGCACTCCCATTTGGGTGGACCAATGGCATTCCGATGAAACCACTTCATTGTCATGACACTCTCCCGGCCACTCCGACTGAATCCCCATCGGGCTAGTCCTGGGTGGCCCCGTGTCTACCTCAAGACACCTCAAACCACCGTCGTGGCAACGGTCCACTCTGGGACCCAAAAACTTAACTCATCAACGGGCTCACAAGGTTATGCCTACTTACCGGGCCAGGGTACAGCACCTCTATAACCTTCCCTAGATGGAGGCACTGACCAGAGGCACGACAATGAAACGCATTAAGGCCGTCCCATACCAGTAAATGTGGTTGCACTGGGAAAAACTTTTTTCAGCGGCACCACGACCCGGTCAACAACATATTCAAGTTGAGTTATTTATGAGGTTCAACTTAAAGTGAAAGTAACCGGTGTCATAATGCCATGCTATGCATCACCAACATATGCATCACATATCCATGAAAATAACTAAGTCAACTGTGCTCGCACGGAGCCATCATCAATTCATGATACATATCTGGTTAAGATCCAACCTCACTTAAACCAGAATCATTTCTAACAATCTCATCATTTTTCATCATGCAAGAATAATAATTAAACTAATTATTCATCATCATGACCATATCATTTTATCATTACTAATAACTAAGTTATTGTTAGCTTAGCAACAAGGTTAATTTCAAACTTTCTGTAAATCAAGCATATTTAACATGACAAGCATTTAACAGAATATAATATTCATGCTGATCTCTTACGGGTCTTGTTCAGGAGTCAACGCTATTCCATTGTTCAGCTAAGATACTTGTTCTTTAGGTAACGCTGTTCCATAGTTATCATCCATCAGCCAATGCTATCCCACAGGCCGGTGATTATAGTATCATACCACTTCTAGTATTACCTAATTTGTTCTTTAATACTTTTTTGTGCCATCTAGTTAATCTCGAGTACAAACGATACATATTCTATAGCTTTCATCTGTGTTATCCCTTTAGTTTATGAGACCTGTTGCTTCTAGTTAACCCCAATCCTACTATTTTCTTCGTCTCCTACAGGCACTCATTACATAAATCTAACTACTTGTTGTCTTCCATGCATGTCAGATGTAATTGCACACACTGATATATCCACAAGAACCTCACAGAGCAATGTAAAGGCCAATAAAATTGATGTCAATGATAGCCAATATGATGGAACATGTAAAGGCAGTTCTTCAGAAGACTTGCAGAAAGATGATGAATCCTCTTCACCCCACAAGGTCCTTGCTCTAACTTGGCCTGTGATATGGGTACAACATGCATATAATGTCCTCGAGTGTAGCTACTCTGTTGCAATGCCGTGTGCTTAGCATGCTGATCATGCATGTAAATATGTCATGCCTTCCTGTTTTTCAGTACCTATTGCATTCATGTTAACATGTTTTCAAATTCAAGTACTGTCATTCTACTCTATCGCAATGCCATCTGCTTAATTTGGACATCATGCTTCTGAATATCTTATGCATAGTTAGTCATGAGTATGTACATCATCTGTCTACCATACCATATTTTTTTACATTGAAGTGCTGTTCTAGTGCTCTGTTGCAATGCCATCTTAGTTTCCCAATCATACACGTGTATGTTGCCTTAGTTATTTCTGTACGTATTCCGCTAGCATACAATTTTACATTCAACTAGTGTTTTTTTGCTGTGTTGTCCTGTCGTATCCCTAGCTCTTACACCATACTCCCTCCGTCCGGATTACATGTTGCCGAAATGGATAAAAAGGATGTATCTAGAACTGAAATATGCCTAGACCCATCCATTTTTTTCTGGAAGGAGGGAATACATGTCAATATGTCATGCCTTTCTATTCTTCAGTACCTATTCCATCTCTCTGCTGTCGCATGTTTTATAATGAAAGCACCATTCTTCTATACAAGGCATGCAACGGGAAGACGACTATGTTAGAATCTGAAGGGTTACAAACAAGGCCTTTGCAAAAGATCCAAACGCCAGGAGATAATAAACCAACTCCAGTTTTTATAGATACCGCTCCAGCACAGAGAAACCCAACTCCTACTAATAATAAGCAGATTCCAGTGGCCAAAGAACTAGTCCGCTCCAGTCCAGCAAAAACATGTCAACTCCATTCTAAGAAGCGTGTGCGTATCCTTGCATCGTGAAATTTTATAGCATGCTGATCATATTTTCTACATGTTTCTTGCCCATCTCTCTTTTAGAAAATAAGCTTAACAGATAGAAGAATTTCTGCAATGGTATCGTTTATGAGGAAAGATTCTTGTAGGAATTCTCTGTGCTCCAATATAGATGTAAGTACCTTTTGTATATCACTACATTTTTACATAAGCATGTATTTTGTTAATTGGCATGAATCCAACCTTTATCTGATCTAAATTTCGTTGTAGCAAAATGTATGATTAAAGGCCACAATGTTGATTTTTGTAAGGAAAACTGCCTGGTAGTTTTGCATCCTGAGCTGCATGAGTGTACTATCTCATATCAGTGGGTTTGAATACTTTGGTTCTGTAGTGGTTTTTTTAGTGTTTATTCACTATGTTGTCCTGTCGTATCCCTAGCTCTTACATCATACTCCCTCTGTCTAGATTACATGTCGCAGAAATGGATAAAATTGGATGTATCTAGAAATGAAATATGCCTAGACCCATCCATTTATTTCCGGATGGAGGGAATACATGTCAATATGTCATGCCTTTCTATTCTTCAGTACCTATTCCATCTCTGCTGTAGCATGTTTTATAACTGAATCACCATTCTTCTATATAAGGCATGCAAGGGGAAGACAGCTATGTTCGAATCTGAAGTGTTACAAACCAGGTCTTTGCAAAAGATCCAAACGCCAGGAGATAATAAACCAACTCCATTTTTCATAGAAACTGCTCCAGCACCGAGAAACCCAACTCCCACTGATAATAAGCAGATTCCAGTGGCCAAAGAACTAGTCCGCTCCAGTCCAGCAAAAGAATGTCAACTCCATTCTAAGAAGCGCGTGCGTATCCTTGGATCATGAAATTTTATAGCATTCTGATCATATTTTCTACATGTTTCTTACCCATCTCTCTTTTAGAAAATAAGGTTAAACGATAGAAGACTTCCTCCATTGGGATCGTATTCGAGGAAAATATCTTGCGGGAATTCTCTATGCTCCAATGCTGATGTAAGTACCTGTTGTATATCACTATATTTTTACATCAGCATGTATTTTGTTAATCGGCGTGAATCTAACCTTTATCTGATTTAAAATTAGTTGTAGCAAAATGTTAAAGGCGCCAATGCTGATTTTTGTAAGGAAAACTGCCTGGTAGTTTTGCATACTGAGCTGCATGAGTGTACTATCTCATATCACGCACATTACTGAATTGTAGTGCTTCTCTGGTTGCCCATTCATTCATTGTGTCAATGTTGCTTTCATATTACCTTACCTGGCTGATGATAGCTGTGCCATATTGTGTTAATTTGGTGTAGGCTAGTTGCCCAAACGTTTGTTTTGTCAATTTTGCTTTCCTATTATCTGACTTGGCAAATGATAGCAGTGCTAGTGTCTTAATTTTGAGCAGGCTGCTGAAGATAAGAAGACACACTCTGAAAACAGCAAGGCAACCCCATTGTTTCTTTCCAATAAATCTAGGCCAGGTAATATGGCAATAACTCATGATTAATCTGTTTGGTTCCCGTACTAATTTATGATATGATGCAATGGTCGAGACACTCTACACTATGAATAATACAAGCCTGCCAAAATCGCCATCTGAATCTGTTCAGTATCCTCTCTCTCGAATGCAATGGAATAAATGTATGTTTGTGAACCAATTAATGGCTGAAGCAATGATGGAAATGGTGGATGAATCAGAGGTGCAGAGTCGTGCAACAGAACAACTGATCAATGTTTTCAGAGATAGTGTAGCAAAGCAGCAAGAACATGCCCACATGCTTATGGGCGTCATCTGTGCTGAGGTTGCAGATTGTGACATTGTAGATGGTTAGGTTCTGCTCATTTATTTGCACTGGCATCAATCTTTGATTGCCCAGTGGATGTAATTTCCTGTAATATATGTTGGATGTGCAACATTATTCTCTGTATGTCGTACCTTTGCTTGATCGGTTTTGGTCTTGTGCATATTTGCTTGTCGTAATGGGCTCAAATTATCTAATTTGGCCTAAAGACATGTACGAACTTTAGTGGGCCCATTAAGTTAATGGGCCATTACTAGGCCGAAAGTTAATGGTCGGCCCTGTTACCTCCCGGGTCGTTAATAGGCCGACATCGAAGTGGGCAACGAGTGGGCCCAATTTATTTCACGGGCCGTTAATAGGCCCTTACTAAGTTTGGGCTACATATGGCCCAACTATACTGTAGGCCTTTAGCAAGCCGAAAGAGACAGCGGGCTTGTACTGGACCATGAAGAGCATTGGCCACTAAGAGGCCGAAAGTCAGGTCGTATTGTAAATGGCCAAACTGTGTTGTGGGCCTTTAGCAGGCCGAAAGAGAAACCGGGTTGGTATTGGACCATGAAGGGCATGGGCGTTAAAAGGCTAGAAATAAGGTCCGACTACAAATGGCCCAACTCATTTATGGTCCGTTAACAGGCCGAAAGGCACACAGGGCCGGGAATTGGCCCAACACTTAAATGGGTCACTAAAAGGCCAAAACTCAGGTCTGATTACAAATGGCCCAACTGATTTATGGGCCGTCAACAGGCTGAAAGAGACACTGGGCTGGAAATTGGCCCAACACTTAAATGCCGCTAAAAGGCCGAAACTCAGGTCCGACTACAAATGGCCCATCAGATTTATGGGCCGTCAACAGGCTGAAAGACACATCGGGCCGGTAATTAGCCCAACATTTAAATGGGTCGCTAAAAGGACGAAAGATGTACATCCTGAAAATTTGCCCATCCATTGAATGGGCCGTTAACAGGCCGAAATATCATCGGGCCAATATTGAGCCCAAATATATATCGGGTTGTACAGGCTCGAACTGACGATGGGCTGCAATGGTGTCAAATCTTTAACGGATCATTGACAGGCCGAATTGGCACATCTTGTATGGGCCATGGGCTTAAATGGACCCGACACAAGTAGGCCTTATATGGGCCGGCCTGCTAATTTTTATTGGGCCGGCGTTTTTAATCGGAATGGGCCATTGTTGGGCCGTGTCATGTTTCGACCTATCATAGGCGCCTTCTGTCCAATGAGTGGATGACATCTATCCCAACAGTGAGGCAACACGTGTTTCCTGTGGCCAATGATGATATTACACGTGGAAAATCCCCATTGGTGCAGGCTGTTAACGGGTTATCGGATCCAAAACCGGACCCGATAGCTTAATGGCGTACCGTTACGGTGGATGATACGTCCATTTAGCATCATGCTTTTATAACAATATTTATTGCATTATGGGCTGTTATTTCACGTTATGTCACAATACTTATGGCTATTCTCTCTTATTTTACAAGGTTTACATGAAGAGGGAGAATGCCGGTAGCTGGAATTCTGGGCTGGAAAAGGAGCAAATACTGAAGGACTATTCTGCGCAACTCCAAAAGTCCTGAAACTCCACGGAATGTCTTAAAAAAATAAAGAAAAATCGTCACCAAAGATGAAGGCCAAGGGGCCCACACCCTGCTCACGAGGGTGGGGGGCGCGCCCTCCCCCTGGGCGCGCCCCCTACCTCGTGGCCCCCCTCGTGGCTCTCTGACGTCCATCTTCTCCTATATGAAGTCTTTCGATGAGAAAAAAATAGAAGGCAACCTTTCGGGACGAGACTCCGCCGCCACGAGGCGGAACCTTGGCGGAACCAATCTAGGGCTCCGGCAGGGCTATTCTGCCGGGGACACTTCCATCCGGGAGGGGGAAATCATCACCATCGTCATCACCAACGCTCCTCTCATTGGGAGAGGGTAATCTCCAGCAACATGTTCACCAGCACCATCTCATCTCCAAACCCTAGTTCATCTCTTGTATCCAACTCTTGTCTCCAAGTCCGGGATTGGTGCTAGTAGGTTGCTAGTAGTGTTGATTACTCCTTGTAGTTGATGCTAGTTGGTTTATTTGGTGGAAGATCATATGTTCAGATCCTTTATGCACATTATTACCCCTCTGATTATGAACATGAATATGCTTTGTGAGTAGTTAAGTTTGTTCCTGAGGACAAGGGAGAAGTCTTGCTATTAGTAGTCATGTGAATTTGGTATTCGTTCGATATTTTGATAAGATGTATGTTGTCTAACCTCTAGTGGTGTTATGTGAACGTTGACTACATAACACTTCACCATTATTTGGGCCTAGAGGAAGGCATTGGGAAGTAATAAGTAGATGATGGGTTGCTAGAGTGACAGAAGCTTAAACCCTAGTTTATGCGTTGCTTCGTAAGGGGCTGATTTGGATCCATATGTTTCATGCTATGGTTAGGTTTACCTTAATACTTTTGTTGTAGTTGCGGATGCTTGCAATAGAGGTTAATCATAAGTGGGATGCTTGTTCAAGTAAGAACAACACCCAAGCACCGGTCCACCCACATATCAAATTATCAAAGTACCGAACGCGAATCATATGAGCGTGATGAAAACTAGCTTGACGATATTCCCATGTGTCCTCGGGAGCGCTTTTCCTATTATAAGAGTTTGTCCAGGCTTGTCCTTTGCTACAAAAAGGAATGGGCCACCTTGCTGCACTTTATTTACTTTTGTTACTTGTTGCTCGTTACCATTTATCTTATCACAAAACTATCTGTTACCACTTATTTCAGCACTTGCAGAGAATACCTTGCTGAAAACCGCTTATCATTTCCTTCTGCTCCTCGTTGGGTTCGACACTCTTACTTATCAAAAGGACAATGATAGATCCCCTATACTTGTGGGTCATCAAGACTCTTTTCTGGCGCCGTTGCCGGGGAGTGAAGTGCCTTTGGTAGGTGGAATTTGGTAAGGAAAAATTTATTTAGTGTGCTGAAATTTTCTGTCACTTGTTACTATGGAAAGTAATTGTTTGAGGGGCTTGTTCGGGGTATATTCACCCCGTCCAGTAGAGCAAAGAGTTTCTCCTCAACCTACTGAACCTACTGATAATGAAACTCCTTTTGAAATTCCTTCAGGTTTGATGGAAAAACTGCTTGTTAACACTTTTACAGGAGATGGAACAAAGCATCCTGATGAACATCTACGCTATGTGGATGATGTTTGTGGACTATTTAAGCTTGCAGGTATACCCGATGATGTTGTTAAGAAGAAGTCCTTCCCTTTATCTTTGAAGGGAGACACATTGAGATGGTATAGGCTATGTGATGATATGAGGTCATGGAACTATAAAAGATTGAAATTGGAATTTCATCAAAAGTATTACCCTATGCATCTTGTTCATCGTGATCGCAATTAAATATATAATTTTTGGCCTCGTGAAGGAGAAAGCATCGCTCAAGCTTGGGGGAGGCTTAAATCAGTGTTATATTCATGCCTCAATCATGAGCTCGCAAGAGAAGTAATTATGCAAAGTTTTTATGCTCGGCTTTCTGATAACAATCGCACCATGCTTGATACTTCTTGTGCTGGCTCTTTTATGATGAAGCCTATTGAATTTAGATCGAATTTATTGGATAGAATTAAATGAAACTCTGAAGATTGGGACCTCGACGAAGGTAATGAGTCAGGTATGACACCTAAGTTTGATTGTGTTAAATCTTTTATGGAGACTGATATTTTCCATAAGTTTAGCACTAAATATGGACTAGACTCTGAGATAGTAGCTTTTTCTGTGAATCTTTTTCTACTTATGTTGATCTCCCCAAGGAGAAGTGGTTTAAATATCATCCTCCCATAGAAGTAAAAGTAGCTGCACCTATTAAAGTTGAAGAAAAGATTGTCACTTATAATGATCCTATTGTTCCCACTTCTTATGTTGAGAAACCACCTTTCCCTGTTAGAATGAAGGATCATGCTAAAGCTTCAACTGTTGTTCGTAAAAGCAATACTAGGACTTATACACCTCCTGAGCAAGTCAAAGTTGAACCCAATATTGCTATTGTTAAAGATCTCTTGTCTGATAATATTGATGGGCATGTTATTCATTTCTCTGGTGAAACTACTAGAATTGCTAAACCATGTGATAGAGATAAACATAGACCTGTGGTAGGTGTGCCTATTATTTCTGTTAAAATAGGAGATCATTGTTATCATGGCTTGTGTGATATGGGTGCTAGTGCTAGTGTTATACCCATTGACTTATACAAATAAATTATGCATGATATTGCACCGGCTGAGTTAGAAGAAATTGATGTCACAATTAAACTTTCCAATAGAGATACTATTTCACCAGTAGGTATTGTTAGAGATGTTGAAGTCTTGTGTGGAAAAACCAAATATCCTGCTGATTTTCTTGTTCTTGGTTCTCCACAAGATAGCTTTTGTCCCATTATATTTGGTAGACCCTTCTTGAATACTGTTAATGCTAAGATAGACTGCAAAAAGAATGTTGTTACTATTGGCTTGGATGATATGGTTCATGAGTTTAATTTCTCTAAATTTAGTAAACAACATCGTGAGGAAGAATTGCCTAGTAAGGATGAAATTATTGGTCTTGCTTCTATTGCCATACCTCCTAGTGATCCTTTAGAACACTATTTGCTAGACCATGAAAATGATATGTTCATGAATGAAAGAAGGGAAATAGATGAAGTATTCTTTAAACAGGAACCTATTCTGCAACACAATTTGCCTGTTGAAATCCTAGGGGATCCTCCTCCACCCAAGGGTGATCCCATGTTTGAGCTTAAACCGTTGCCTGATAATCTTAAATATGATTATCTTGATGAAATGAAAATATATCCTGTCATTATTAGCGCTAACCTTTTAGAGCATGAAGAAGAAAGATTGTTGAAAACTCTGAAAAAGCACCTTGCCGCTATTGGGTATACTCTGGATGATCTTAAGGGAATCAGTCCCACTGTATGTCAACATAAAATAAATTTGGAAGCGGATGCTAAACCAGTTTGTGATCCTCAACGGCATTTGAATCCTAAAATGAAAGAAGTGGTAAGAAAGGAAATACTCAAGCTTCTGGAGGCAGGTATAATTTATCCCGTTGCTGATAGTCAGTGGGTGTCCCTAAGAAGGGAGCTATTACTGTTGTCCCTAATGATAAAGATGAATTGATTCCGCAAAGAATTATTACAGGTTATAGGATGGTAATTGATTTCCCAAATTAAATAAGGCTACTAAGAAAGATCACTACTCCTTACCTTTTATTGATCAAATGCTAGAAAGATTATGCAAACATACACATTATTGCTTTCTAGATGGTTATTCTGGTTTTTCTCAAATACCTGTGTTGGCTAAAGATCAATCAAAACTACTTTTACATGCCCTTTTGGTACTTTTGCTTATAGATGTATGCCTTTTGGTTTATGTAATGCACCTGCTACCTTTCAAAGATGCATGATGGCTATATTATCTGACTTTTGCGAAAAGATTTGTGAGGTTTTCATGGATGACTTTTCCGTCTATGGTTCCTCTTTTGATGATTGCTTGAGAAATCTTGCTCGAGTTTTGCATAGATGTGAAGAAACTAATCTTATCTTGAATTGGGAAAAGTGCCACTTTATGGTTAATGAAGGTATTGTCTTGGGGCACAAAGTTTCTGAGAGAGGTATTGAAGTTGATAAAGCCAAGGTTGATGCTATTGAAAAGATGCCATGTCCCAAGGACATCAAAGGTATAAGAAGTTTCCTTGGTCACGCCAGATTTTATAGGAGGTTCATTAAGGACTTCTCAAAAATCTCTCGGCCTCTAACTAATTTATTACAAAAATATGTAACGTTTGTCTTTGATGATGATTGTGTAGAAGCTTTTGAAATACTTAAGAAAGCATTAGTCTCTGCACCTGTTGTTCAGCCACCTGATTGGAATTTACCCTTTGAAATTATGTGTGATGCTAGTGATTATGTTGTAGGTGCTGTTCTAGGGCAAAGAGTTGATAAGAAATTAAACGTTATCCATTATGCTAGTAAGACTCTAGACAATGCTCAAAGAAATTATGCTACTACCGAAAAGGAACTTTTATCAATTGTATTTGCTTGTGATAAATTCAGACCCTATATTGTTGATTCTAAAGTAACTATTCACACAGATCATGCTGCTATTAAATATCTTATGGAAAAGAAAGATGCAAAACCTAGGCTTATTAGATGGGTTCTCTTTCTTCAAGAATTTGATTTACATGTTGTTGATAGAAAAGGAGCTGAGAACCCCGTTGCAGACAACTTATCTAGGTTAGAGAATGTTCTTGATGACCCACTACCTATTGATGATAGCTTTCCTGATGAACAATTAAATGTCATAAGCACTTCTCGTAGAACTCCTTGGTATGCTAATATGCTAATTATATTGTTGCTAAATTTATACCACCTAGCTTCACATACTAACAAAAGAAAAAGTTTTTCTATGACTTGCGACATTACTTTTGGGATGACCCACATCTTTACAAAGATGGAGTAGATGGTGTTATTAGACGTTGTGTACCTGAGCATGAATAGGAACAGATCCTACACAAGTGTCACTCCAAAGCTTATGGAGGACACCACGCGGGAGATAGAACTGCACATAAGGTATTGCAATCCAGTTTTTATTGGCCGACTCTCTTCAAGGATGCCCGTAAGTTTGTTTTGTCTTGCGATGAATGTCAAAGAATTGGTAATATTAGTAGACGGCAAGAAATGCCTATGAATTATTCACTTGTTATTGAACCATTTGATGTTTGGGGCTTTGATTATATGGGACCTTTTCCTGCCTCTAATGGATACACACATATTTTAGTTGCTGTTGATTACGTTACTAAGTGGGTAGAAGCTATTCCAACTAGTAGTGCTGATCATAACACTTCTATTAAAATGCTTAAGGAAGTTATCTTTCTGAGGTTTGGAGTCCCTAGATACTTAATGACTGATGGTGGTTCACACTTTATTCATGGTGCTTTCCGTAAGATGCTTGCTAAATACGGCATTAATCATAAAATTGCATCTCCATATCACCCGTAGTCTAGTGGTCAAGTAGAATTGAGCAATAGAGAGCTCAAATTAATTTTGCAAAAGACTGTCAATAGGTCTAGAAAGAATTGGTCCAAGAAACTTGATGATGCATTATGGGCCTATAGAACTGCATACAAAAATCCTATGGGTATGTCTCCGTATAAAATGGTTTATGGAAAAGCATGTCACTTACCTCTCGAACTAGAACATAAGGCATATTGGGCTATTAAAGAGCTCAACTATGATTTCAAACTTGCCGGTGAGAAGAGGTTATTTGATATTAGCTCACTTGATGAATGGAGAACCCAAGCTTATGAAAATGCCAAGTTGTTTAAAGAAAAAGTTAAAAGACGGCATGACAAAATGATACAAAAGCGTGAGTTCAATGTAGGTGATTATGTATTGCTATACAACTCTCGTTTAAGATTTTTTGTAGGAAAACGTATCTCCAAATGGGAAGGTCCTTACGTTATCGAGGAGGTCTATCGTACCGGTGCCATAAAAATCAACAACTTCGCAGGCAGAAATCCGAAGGTGGTAAACGGTCAAAGGATCAAACACTATATCTCAGGTAATCCTATAAATGTTGAAACTAATATTATTGAAACCGTAACCCCTGAGGAATACATAAGGGACACTTTCAAGAACGTTCCATACTCTGAAAAGGAATAGGTATGTGGTATGGTAAGTAAACCGACTCCAAAACAAATTTTAAGACAACATTTCTCCGTTTTGGAATATTTAGAAAAATAGAAAAATAAGTAGTAGTCCGGGGAGGACACGAGGCCTTCACGAGGGTGGAGGGCGCGCCCTTCCCCCCCCCCCCCCCCCCCCAGGGCGCGCCCCCTACCTCGTGAGCACCTCGTGTACCCTCCGGACTCTGTTTCCTTGCACGATACATATTTTGGTCGGTAAAAAATCATTATATATACTCCCGAAGGTTTTGACTCCTGTATCACGCAAATATCCTCTGTTTTTGTTTCGAGCTGTTGCTGCTGCAGATTAGAGCAAGATGTCTTCCCAAGATTTGGAGGGAGAGAGCTACATGGCTGATTATATTGCAAATCCAAAAGTATATGGGGACGTGGAGTATTATGGCTGGACCACGGAGGAAGAAGAATACTATGATCCAAAGAGGAAGGAGGAAACGAGTTCCGACGAAGAGGACTATCCCCTACCTCAACCTGGTGATATGCATGTGGAGTTCAAGAAGTCAAGCCTCCATAAGGTCCAATCTATCCTGCCTCGTTTCTTGCAGGACAGCAAGGCAGCACTATGCAAAAAGCTAATGAAACTTGAGATCGAGAATGAGGATCTGAGGGATGAAAATTTTAGCCTCAGACGCAAGCTAGAGAAGAAAAATGCAACAACTCCATCATCAACAACACCTCCACCGCCAACAACAAAGAAGGAGACATAATCACATGGGTATGGGCACTCCCCTTGGCATGCCAAGCTTGGGGGAGGTGCCCTGGTATCGTATCACCATCACAACTCCTATCTTTACTGTTTTTCTTAGTTCGATCCTATTAGTAGTATCTTGATTTAGTAGAATAAAGTCATGGCATGATCTAGTTTTGAGTTTTGCTTTATGATCCTTCTTTGTAATCGAGTCCATGAGCTATATAATA
The DNA here is from genome assembly GCF_018294505.1 of Triticum aestivum. Lineage (NCBI taxonomy): Eukaryota > Viridiplantae > Streptophyta > Magnoliopsida > Poales > Poaceae > Triticum > Triticum aestivum. Next base: position 451,643,186 of record NC_057810.1, on the reverse strand, counting down.
AAGATTAGTGTTGAGTCAAGGGCTTGAGTATTTTGCCATGATCTTAGGTGATTAGAAGAAAAAGAATAAAAAGAATCAAAGAGTTCATATTGATCTTATTGAAAGTAATGACTTCACATAGAAAGAGTATGATGATTAAAAGTTGTTGGGAGTTGGCAAATATAGCTTTGTTCATCGTTGCAATTAATAGGAAGTAATAAGGAAAGAGAGGTTTCACATATAGATATATTATCATTGACATCTTTTATGATTGGGAGCACTCATTAAAATATGACATGCTAAAGAGTTGATGTTGGACAAGGAAGACAACATAATGAGTTATGTTTTCTTACATCTGAGATAAAGTATGTTGTCATGGATCCTCTACCGTGTTGAGCTTGCCTTTCCCCCTCATGCTAGCCAAATTCTCAGCGCTAAGTAGAAATACTACTTGTGCTTCCAAATACCCTTAAACCAGTTTTGCCATGAGAGTCCACCATACCTACCTATCGATTGAGTAAGATCCTTCAAGTAAGTTGTCATCGGTGCAAGCAATAAAAATTGCTCTTTAAATATGCATGACTTATTAGTGCAGAGAAATAAGCTTTGTACGAACTTGTTGTGGACGCAATAAAAGCGACAGATAACATAATAAAGGTTCACATACAAGGGGCAATATAAAGTGACGTTCTTTTGCATTAAGATTTTGTGCATCAACCCTAAACGCGCATGACAACCTCTGCTTCCCTCGGTGAAGGGCATATCTTTTATTATTATTCTCTACCTTATGCAAGAGTCACGGTGATCTTCACCTTTCCCTTTTTATTTTATCCTTTGGCAAGATCAACATGTTGAAAAGAACATGATATATATATATATATATCTAATTGGATGTGGGGGAGCATGAATTATTATTGTTGATGTTACCCTTGAGGTAAAAGGTTGTGGGGCAAAACTATAAGCCTCTATCTTTCTCTGTGTCCGATTAAAACTCCGTAAATACAAGTATTGCGTGAGTGTTAGCAATTATGAAGGACTAAGTGATAGTTGAGTATGTGGACTTGCTTTTAAGCTCTGACATAGACTCTTTCCGATGTTATGATAAATTGCAATTGCTTCAATGACTGAGGGTATAATTTGTTGGTGCTCAATAAGGTTTCTGATTCGTGCTTTGGCTTTGTGAAAAGATCATCACTTGAACATAAGTAATCATATGACAAAATCTATATATGTTGCTGTTATGAAATAATCATGATGCCTTCATGTCCGTATTTTATTTTTATCGACGCCTCTACCTCTAAACACGAGGACATATTTATTGTTATCGGCTTTTCGCTTGAGGACAAGCGAGGTCTAAGCTTGGGGAGTTGATACGTCCATTTTGCATCATGATTTTATGACAATATTTATTGCATTATGGGTTGTTATTTCACGTTATGTCACAATACTTATGGCTATTCTCTCTTATTTTACAAGGTTTACATGAAGAGGGAGAATGCCGGTAGCTGGAATTCTAGGCTGGAAAAGGAGCAAATATTGAAGGACGATTCTGCGCAACTCCAAAAGTCCTGAAACTGCACGGAATGTCTTAAAATAAATAAAGAAAAATCGTCGCCAAAGATGAAGGCTAGGGGGCCCACACCCTGCTCACGAGGGTGGGGGCGCGCCCTCCCCACCTGGGCGCGCCCCCTACCTCGTGGGCCCCCTGGTGGCTCTCCGACGTCCATCTTCTCCTATATGAAGTCTTTCGATGAGAAAAAAATAGAAGGCAACCTTTCGGGACGAGACTCCGCCGCCACGAGGCGGAACCTTGGTGGAACCAATCTAGGGCTCCGGGGACACTTCCCTCTGGGAGGGGGAAATCATCACCATCATCATCACCAACGCTCCTCTCATCGGGAGAGGGCAATCTCCATCAACATCTTCACCAGCACCATCTCATCTCCAAACCCTAGTTCATCTCTTGTATCCAATTCTTGTCTCCAAGTCCGGGATTGGTGCTAGTAGGTTGCTAGTAGTGTTGATTACTCCTTGTAGTTGATGCTAGTTGGTTTATTTGGTGGAAGATCATATGTTCAGATCCTTTATGCACGTTATTACCCCTCTGATTATGAACATGAATATGCTTTGTGAGTAGTTAAGTTTGTTCCTGAGGACAAGGGAGAAGTCTTGCTATTAGTAGTCATGTGAATTTGGTATTTGTTCGATATTTTGATAAGATGTATGTTGTCTAACCTCTAGTGGTGTTATGTGAACATCGACTACATAACACTTCACCATTATTTGGGCCTAGAGGAAGGCATTGGGAAGTAATAAGTAGATGATGGGTTGCTAGAGTGACAGAAGCTTAAACCCTAGTTTATGCGTTGCTTCGTAAGGGGCTGATTTGGATCCATATGTTTCATGCTATGGTTAGGTTTACCTTAATACTTTTGTTGTAGTTGCAGATGCTTGCAATAGAGGTTAGTCATAAGTGGGATGCTTGTTCAAGTAAGAACAGCACCCAAGCACCGGTCCACCCACATATCAAATTAGCAAAGTACCAAACGCGAATCATATGAGCGTGATGAAAACTAGCTTGACGATATTCCCATGTGTCCTCGGGAGCACTTTTCCTATTATAAGAGTTTGTCCGGGCTTGTCCTTTGCTACAAAAAGGATTGGGCCACCTTGCTGCACTTTATCTACTTTTGTTACTTGTTGCTCGTTACCATTTATCTTATCACAAAACTATCTGTTACCACTTATTTCAGCACTTGCAGAGAATACCTTGCTGAAAACCGCTTATCATTTCCTTCTGCTCCTCATTGGGTTCGACACTCTTACTTATCGAAAGGACTACGATAGATCCCCTATACTTGTGGGTAATCAGTGGATGCCACGCGTTGGTCACCCTTGAAGAAAGCACTTTTGTGACGCGCGATTTATCGTCATGGAAGTGGACACTTCCGTGATGATAATTTTGGTAATGTCACGAAACACTTCTACGACAGCACAGGTATGACTATCTTGATTCTATCATAAAATTGTCATGGATGTACATGCATGACAAAAAACGCGACCTACTGTGACAAACACGTATCATCACAGAAGTGTATTTTTTTTGTAGGGAATGTACTCACAAGCTCACGGAAACCAAAGCAATCAAGACAAACAACATCGTGGCATTTACAAGTTAAAGATCAATGATGAACATGATTCAACTAGAACAATATAGGATGAGCATGCCATGATCATGTTACTCATGATGTGGACAATGATGTTACTAGTAGGTAGCATGTTTACAAATATCACATACCAACTTACTCTGTTTGGAGGTTACCTCGCAACAATCACACATATAAACTTACTCTGTTTGGAGGTCACCTCAGGATCAACCAAGCTTGGTATTAACAATATTGTAGTGATTATCACATGACCACAAGGAGCTCGATCTTTACCAGCGGTCATCACATGACACCACAAACATCAACCACTTCAGTATCCACGATACCCTTGTGATCCTCTCACGATCACATCAAGATTAACCAACTTCTTTCCTCATTGAAGAAGGGTTGTTTATTAGTCAGTTTATTATTATTACTGGTCACCCATGGTGCGACCTACTACGAACTGGGCCCATATCCGTGGGTGCGGCTACCATAGATTATACACTCTGTAGAGGTTAGTACACTGTACCCACACTACGGAACCCATGGCCTCGTACTCCCATTGGGTGGACCAATGGCATTCCGACAAAACTGATCTATTGCATGACACTCTCCCGGCCACTCTGACCAACTCCCTCCAGGGCTAATTCATGGGTGGCCCCGATGCCACTCTGGACATCCAACGACCACTGTCATGGCAAAACTGAATGATAGAAATATGACCTAGAGGCAGTAATAAATTTGATACTATTATATTTCACTGTTCATAATAAAGGCTTATTATTCATGCTAGAATTGTATTGATCAGAAACTTAAATACATGTGTGGATACATAAATAAATATCGTGTCCCTAGGGAGTCTCTACTGGACTAGCTCGTCGATCAAAGTTGGTTAAGGTTTCCTAACCATGGACATATGTTGTCAGTTGATAACGAAATCACATCATTAAGAGAATGATGTGATGGACATGACCCATCCGTTAGCTTAGCATATGATCGTTCAATTTATTGCTATTGCTCTCTTATTCTCAAATACATATTCCTTTGACCATCAGATCATGCAACTCCTGGATATCGGAGGAATACCTTGTGTGCTAGCAAGCATCACAACGTAACTAGGTGATCATAAATATGCTCTATAGGTATCTCCAAAGGTGTCTGTTGAGTTGGCATGGATCGAGGTTGGGATTTGTCACTCCGTGTATCGAAGAGGAATCTCTGGGCCCTATCGGTAATACACATCACAAGAATCTTGCAAGCAAAGTGACTAATGAGTTAGTTATGAGATGATGTATTACAGAATGAGGAAAGAGACTTGCCGCTAACGATATTGAACTAGGTATGAAGATGCCGACGATCAAATCTTGGGCAAGTAACATACCGACAGACAAAGAGAATTGCATATGTTGTCGTAAAGGTTCGACCGATAAAGATATTCATAGAAAATGTAGGAACCAATATGGGCATCTAGGTTCCGCTATTGGTTATTAACCGTTGCGGCATCACGGTCATGTCTATATCATTCTTGAACCCGTAGGGTCTGCATGTTTAACGTTCATTGACAATCTAGTATTATATGAGTTATGTGAATTGCTGAACGAATGTTGTTCGGAGTCTCAGATGAGATCATGGACATGACGAGGAGCTCCGGATTGGTCCGGAGGTAAATATTGACATATAGGGCGATAGTATTTCATCATCGGAAAGGTTTTGGAAGAACCGGGTATTTATCGGAATACCGAAGGGGTTCCGAGAAACCTACGAGGAGTATATGGGCCAAATGGGCCAATGGGGGAACACAGCATCCCACAAGGGGCTGGCGCACCCTCTCCTTGGCCGTCGGCCCCATAAGGAAGGAAAGGGGGATGGCTAAGGCAAGGAGCAGCCGCCCCCCTCCTGTCTTCTCCTCCACCCACCCCCCTAGGAAGGAAAGGGGGGCCCACATGGCAGGCGCCAAAGGGGGCCGGTCAGCAACCGTGGGGCGCACCGTGCCTGCCTCCCCTCCCCTCCACCTATATATATGAGAGGAGGGGTGACACACAATCCACGACAATCTCTGCGGTGCCCCTCTCCACAGTTTCATCCTCCGTCTATTTTTTCTGCAGTGCACGGCGAAGCCCTGCGGGAACAAGTTAGCCACCACCGTCACCATGCCATCGTGTTGCCGGAACTCATATACTACTTTTCCCTTCTTGCTGGATAAAGAAGCCGAAGACATCTTTGAGGTAAACATGTGCTAAACATGGAGGTGTCATACGTTCGGTACTTGATCGGTTTGATTGTGAAGGTGTTCAACTACATCAACCGCGTTGATAAACGCTTCCGCTTAACGGTCTATGAGGGTACGTAGACACAATCTTCACTCTCGTAGCTACGCATCCCCATGGATGGATCATACATGTGCGTAGAATTTTTTTGTTTTCCATGCGACGTTCCCCAACGGTTGCATCATGAGCCTAGTATATCCGTAGATGATATGCACAAGTAGAACACAAAGGAGTTGTGGGCGGTGATGGTCATAGTGCTTACCACCAACGTCTTATTTTGATTCGGCAGTATTGTGGGATGAAGCAGCCCGGACCAACCTTATATGTCCACGTACATGAGACCGATTCCATCGACAGACATGCAACTTGTTTTGCATAGAGGTGGTTGGGGGTGTCTGTTTCTCCTACTTTAGTTGAATTGAATTTTACTATGGCCGGTCCTTGAAGAAGGTTAAAACAGCAAACTCGATAATTACCATTGTGGTTTTGCGTTGGTAAGAACGGTTCTTGCTAGTTGCCTGTAGCAGCCACGTAAAACTTGCAACAACAAAGTAGAGGACGTCTAACTTGTTTTTGCGGGGTATGTTGTGATGTGATATGGTCAAGACGTGATGTGATATATGATGTTGTATGAGATGATCATGTTTTATAATATTGACAACCGGCAGGAGCCTTAGGATTGTCTCTAAATTATTGTATGTAATGCAAGCGCCATGTAATTTCTTTACTTTATTGCTATGCATTAGCAATAGTTGTTGAATAAATAGTTGGCGAGACGACCCTGACGCAACGATGGAGATCAAGGTGTCTAACCGGTGACGATGGAGATCATGACGATGCTTTGGAGATGTAAATCAAAAGCACAACATGATGACGGCCATACCCTGTCACATATTTTGATTGCATGTGATGTTTATCCTTTATGCATCTTGTTTTTCTTAGAACGACGGTAGCATTATAAGATGATCCCTTCACTAAATTTCAAGATAGAAGTGTTCTCCCCGAGTATGCACCATTGCCAAAGTTCGTCGTTTTGAAGCACCTCATGATTATCGGGTGTGATAGACTCTATATTCACATACAATGGGTGTAAGACAGTTTTGCACATGCAGAACACTTGTGTTAAACTTGATGAGCCTAGCATGTACATACATGGTCTCGAAACACTAGAGACCGAAAGGTCGAACGTGAGTCATATAGTAGATATGATCAACATATAGATGTTCACCATTGATGACTATGCCATCTCATGTGATGATCGGACATGGGTTAGTTGATTTGGATCATGTAACACTTAGATAACTTGAGGGATGTTAATTTAATTGGGAGTTCATTAGTAATTTTATTAATTGAACTTAATTTATCATGAACTTAGTCTTAATAGTTTTGCATATCTATGTTGTAGATAAATGGCCCGTGCTACTGTTCCCCTGAATTTTAACGCATTCCTAGAGAAAGCTAAGTTGAAAGATGATGGTAGCAACTACACGGACTGGGTCTGTAACTTGAGAATTATCCTCATTGCTGCCTAGAAGAATTATGTCCTTGATGCACCGATAGGTGACAGACCAGCTGCAGGAGCTACTGCAGATGTTATAAACGTATGGCATGCTCGATCTGATGACTACTCAATAGTTCAGTGTGCCATGATTTACGGCTTAGAACTGGGACTTCAAAGATGTTTTGAATGCCATGGAGCATATGAGATGTTCCAAGAGCAAAAGTTGCTATTTCAAGCCAATGCCCGGGTTCAGAGATATGATGTCTCCAACAAGTTCTACAACTGCAAGATGGAGGAGAACAATTCTGTTAGTGAACACATTCTCAAATGTCTAGGTATCATAACCACTTGACTCAGCTGGGAATTAATCTTCCAGTTCAGAGTGTTATTGACAGAGTTCTTCAATAGCTACCACCAAGCTACAAAGCTTCGTGATGAACTATAATATACAAGGGATGATGAAAATGATTCCCAAGCTCTTCGCAATGCTTAAGGCTGCGGAGGTAGAAAGCAAGGAGCATCAAGTGTTGATGGTTAACAAGACCACTAGTTTCAAGAAAAAGGGCAAGGGAAAGAAAGGGAACTTCATGAAGAATGGCAAGCAAGTTGCTGCTCCTGTGAAGAAGCCCAGAGCTAGACCCAAGACTGAAACTGCGTGCTTCTACTCCAAAGGGAATGGTCACTGGAAGTGGAACTTCCCCAAATACTTGGCGGCTAAGAAGGAGGGCAAAGTGAACAAAGGTATATTTGATATACATGTTATTGATGTGTACCTTACTAATGCTTGTAGTAGCGCCTGGGTATTTGATACTGGTTCGGTTGCTCATATTTGTAACTCGAAACAGAAGTTGCGGAATAAACGAAGATTGGCTAAGGACGAGGTAACGATGCACGTCGGGAATGGGTCCAAGGTTGATGTGATCGCCGTGGGCATGCTACCTCTACATCTACCTTCGAGATTAGTTTTAGACCTCAATAATTGTTATTTGGTGCCAGCGTTGAGCATGAACATTATATCTGGATCTTATTTAATGTGAGACGGTTATTCATTTAAGTCAGAGAATAATGCATGTCCTATTTATATGAGTAATACTAGAAAAATGGCCCATGCGTTGCAACGGGAGAAAAAACACCACACGTTCTTAATTTACAAAAAAAGTTCTATAATCTGAGAATTTGTAGCTATTTCTTAAGTACATGAAGAGTTAAAAAAGTTGTTAAAAAGATACAGGATTTTTTAATCATTAAAATAGATATTTTTTTGTCTGGAAAAGAACATTTTTATGGTCTCATGTTGACGCAGGTACTTGCGCCCCTATTTCAACACTATTTCTTGACATACATGTCATAGGTATTGGTCCCTTTCATTACTATTTATTTCTGATCAATCTTGTCTTTTATTTTATTTTTTGTCATGCATGCCTCCCTTTTACCTCTTTCATGCATGTCCTCTCTTTTCTTCTTATATATAGGAGAATAGCCCAACATCTGATCTTTATCGGATCTCCTCTGCATTTTCTCTTTTATTTATTTTATAGTGGACGTACCATATTTGTTTGGTCCTTTTATTTCTTGTCATGCATGTCCTTAATTATTGGTGTCTCTAACAAATTTATCTTCAATTTGATGTCCAATCCTGATTTTTCTGAGGTGTTCATCCCAAATCTGAATCAGTACCGGTATGAAAAAAAGACAGATAATGCATTATTGATTAACATTGCAGCCTGGATACTATTTTTTAAATTTTTAACAAGTAAAATAACATCATATTTAGATTCAACATATTTTTCTAATCAAATTTCATATATAATATGTTAAATTTCAAATTAAGATTTAAAAGATATGAGTATTTTAAAAAACATTTGATATGTACTGCGAGTTTAATGTCAGAAAAATCAAGGTTTTTTCTATAAAATAACATGCCGGACTAAGAATACCTATTTCTTTCATTAGTAGGTATAGATATTTTATGGTCATGGACCTTTGATGAATGGTCTATTCTTGTTGAATCTCGATCACAGTGACATACATATTCATAATATTGATGCCAAAAGATGCAAAGTTGATAATGATAGTGCAACATACTTGTGGCACTGCCATTTAGGTCATATTGGTGTAAAGCACATGAAGAAACACCATGCGGATGGACTTTTGGAATCAGATGATTATGAATCAATTCATACTTGCGAACCATGCCTTATGGGCAAGATGACTAAAACTCTATTCTCCGGAACAATGGAGCGAGCTAATGACTTATTGGAAATAATACATACCGATGTATGCGGTCCGATGAGTGTTGAGGCACGCGGCGGGTACCTTTATTTTCCAACCTTTACACATGATTTAAGTAGGTATGGGTATATCTACCACACAAATCTAAAACATTTGAAAAGTTCAAAGAATTTCAGAGTGAAGATGAGAATCATCATAACAAGAAAATAAAATTTCTACGATCTGATCGTGGAGGTGAATATTCGTGTTATGAGTTTGGCCTTCATTTAAAACAATGTGGAATTGTTTCACAACTCACGCCACCTGGAACACCATAGCGTAATGGTGTGTCCGAACGTCGTAGCCATACTTTATTAGATATGGTGCGATCTATGATGTCTCTTACCAATTTTCCTTTATCATTTTGGGGTTATGCATTAGAGAGAACTGCATTCATGTTAAATAGGGCACCATCTAAATCCGTTGAGACGACACCGTATGAACTGTGGTTTGACAAGAAACCTAAGTTGTCGTTTCTTAAAGTTTGGGGATTTGACGCTTATGTCAAAAGGCTTTAACCTAATAAGCTTGAACCCAAATCGGAGAAGTGTGTCCTCATAGGATACCTTAAGGAAACTATTGGGTATACCTTCTACCCCAGATCCGAAGGCAAGATCTTTGTTGCCAAGAATGGCTCCTTTCTAGAGAAGGAGTTTCTATCGAAAGAAGTAAGTTGGAGGAAAGTAGAACTTAATAAGGAAACTATACCTTCTCTCGAATTGGAAAGTAGCACATCAGAGAAAATCGTTCCCCTGATGCCTACACCAACTAGAGAAGAAGCTAATGATGATGATCATGAAACTTCGGATCAAGTTACTACTAGAATTCATAGGTCGACCAGAGCACGTTCCACACCAGAATGGTATGGTAACCCTATTCTGGAAGTTATGTTGTTAGACAACAGCAAACCTACAAACTATGAAGAAGCTATGATGAGCCTAGATTCCGATAAATGGCTTGGGGCCATGATATCTGAGATAGGATCCATGTATGAGAACAAAGTGTGGAATATGGTTGACTTGCCCGATGATAGGCATGCCATTGAAAATAAATGGATCTTCAAGAAGAAGACGGACGTTGATGCTAATATCACTGTCTACAAAGCTCGACTTGTGGCAAAAGGTTTTCGACAAGTTCAAGGGGTTGACTACAATGAGACTTTCTCACCCATAGCGATGCTTAAGTCTGCCGAAATCATGTTAGCAATTGCCGCATTTTATGATTATAAAATCTGGCAAATGGACGTCAAAACTGCATTCCTTAATGGATTTCTTTAATAATGATGCAACCAGAAGGTTTTGTCGATCCTAAAGGAGCTAACAAAGTGTGCAAGCTCCAGCGATCCATCTATGGACTGGTGCAAGCATCTCGGCGTTGAAATATATGCTTTGATGATGTGATCAAAGCATATGGTTTTATATAGACATATGGTGAAGCCTGTATTTACAAAAAATTGTGGGAGCTTTGTAGCATCTCTGATATTATATGTAGATTTCATATTGTTGATTGGAAATGATATAGAATTTTTGGATAACATAAGAGGATACTTGAATAAGAATTTTTCAATGAAAGAACTCGGTGAAGCTTCTTATATATTGGGAATCAAGATCTATAGGGATAGATCAAGACGCTTAATAGAACTTTCACAAAGCACATACCTTGACAAAGTTATGAAGAAGTTCAAAATGGACCAGTCAAAGAAAGGGTTCTTGCCTATGTTGCAAGGTGTGAAATTGACTCAGACTCAAAGTTTGACCACGATAGAAGATAGAGAGAAAATGAAAGTCATTCTCTATGCCTCAGACATAGGTTCTATTATGTATCCCATGCTGTGTACCAGACCTGATGTGTGCCTTGCCATAAGTTTGGTAGGAAGGTACCAAAGTAATCCAGTAGTGGATCACGGGAGAGCGGTCAAGAACATCCTGAAGTACCTGAAAAGGACCAAAGATATATTTCTCGTTTATATATGGAGAGGTGACGAAGAGCTCATCATAAATGGTTACGTCGATGCTAGCTTCGACACTTATCTGGATGACTCCAAGTCACAAGCCGGATATGTATTTATATTGAATGGTGGAGCTGTCAGTTGGTGCAGTTCCAAGTAGAGCATCTTGGCAGGATCTACGTGTGAAGCGGACACTACAAAAAAATACACTTCCGTGATGATACGTATTTGTCACAGTAGGTCGCGTTTTCTGTCATGCATGTACATCCATGACGATTTTATGACAGAATCAAGATAGTCATACATGTGCTGTCGTAGAAGTGTTCCATGACATTACCAAAATTATCATCACGGAAGTGTCCACTTCCATGATGATAAATCACGCGTCAAAGAAGTTCTTTCATCAAGGCTGACCGACACGTGGCATCCACCATAACGGAACGCCGTTAAGCTATTGGGTCGGATTTTGGATCCGATAACCCATTAACAACCACAACCAATGCCAATTTTCCACGTGTAAAATTCTCATTGGCTGACGGATCCACGCATCAGCTCCGCGTTGGCACAGGTGTCACTCATCCAACGGTCGAGATGGGCCTATGATATGTTGACACGTGGACCGGCCCAAAACTGGCCCACAAAGTTTAAATGGGCCGGCACAACCGAAGGCCCATAAGATTTAGTGGACCATAATTGGCCGGCCCAGCTAAAGGCCCACAAAATTTAGCGGACCATAATGGGCTGGCCCAGCTAAAGTCCCACACGATTTTGTAGACCATAATGGGCTGGCCCAGCTAAAGGCCCACAAGATTTTGCGGACCACAATGGGCCGGCCCAGCTAAAGGCCCACAAGATTCTGCACACCATAATGGGTCGGTCCAGCTAAAGGCCCAACATTCTCTGTCAAACCGTCCTGTCAACGGCCGGTCCTAAACATGTCATCAACACGGCCCATGGTCACTTCTGGCCCGTCAACAGTCCGCTAAGTAATTGGGCCGAATTACGGCCTGGTGTATTTCCGGCCAGTTAAAGGTCCGGCTTCATTTGGGCCCATTTACAGGCCATCAAAACTTTCAGCCCATAAACAACCATGAAGGATTTGGGTCATATTCGGCCATGTCTAACATTCGGCCTGTTAGAGGCCCACTATAGATTTCGGCCACTTTCGGCCTGTTGTCATTTTCGGCCTCTTAACGCCAGACGTAAACCATGGGCCATATGTGGCCCAACGTCATATCGGCCCCATTAACGGCCCATATAAAAATGGCGATAATCTTGCCCGAGCGAAGTTTCGGCCTGTTAAAGGCCCGTGTATTAGGTCGGCGCATTTACGGCCCGTCCGAATTTCGGCCTGTCAAAGATCCGCATCGTAAATGGGCCACCATTTTGGCCTGCTAACTCCAGTGAGTTATTTGGCACAATAAGGGCCCAATCTCACTTTCGGTGTATTAAAGGCCCATGTGTTTTTATGGGCTCGAGATATTTACACCTGTAAACGGCCTATTTTTACTGAGGGCCCAAATTATGTTTAGGCCTGTTAAAGGCCCACTATGGGCATAGGCCTACTAGAAAAATATGAAAGCTTATGCTGATTTAGGCCCGGATATTTTTAGTGGGCTACATGCCAATTTCGGCCCGTAATCGTTTTTAGCCCAATTGGAATGGGCCCGACGAATGTTGGCATGTTGGGATCCTACGAAGCTTTCGACCGAATGCATTACTAAGATAAACCTACACTATAAAAAATAGCGTCGTAATTACTGGAGCCTGTGGCAGCATCATAAATGTTGTATCACAACAAAATAAATTCCAACCATAGAACAAAAGGCCTGTTGGCATAGAGTTTACAGTCCTTCCAGATAAAAGCACCATCAGGTGTATAGAAGTACAGATCATTTGACCTAAGTGCTAATGTTTCAGGCTGTAGAATCTAATGGAGCAGCATGATCTCCACCTTTTTTCCGCCATTTCTCTTGAACAACGAAGCGAATGTCTGATAGTCTGGTTTCAAAACCATTCATATCTTGACGACATTTCTCAACCACTATTCTTGTTTCCGAAACAACGTCCATTAGGGATTGGACTTGTGTTTGGAGCACAGATATATCACTCTGTCTAGCAGGAAGATTTTGTTTAGTAGGCAATTTGGACGAGGTTACCTTGACAACCAACCCAGAATTACGCAGGATGGTGCTTTTTGCACTGTTAGTGGAGAGATACTGACGCACTGCAGCAAGAGGTGACATTGTGCCTGTAGTAGCCTCGTCACCTTCAGGTGGTTGTGGCTGTTCAATCATTTGTTCCATAGCTTCCTGAAAGTTTGAACTTGTAGATTAGTGTACCAGATAAGTTACTAATGAGACAAAAACAAACAAAGTAGGTTAAACGTTTATACATAACTTATTTTTGTGAACTACTGTAATACATTAGCATGTATTGTAGTGCCAACTACATAATAAAATCACTTTCGGAACATATGTCCAGGTAGCATGCCTACTGTATTGTCTATTTCCTCACATTCGTTGACATCTAAGGATAAAGAGACATGGTTTAAAGTAGTATGAACATAGTATGACATCATTCATATCATGGGCAAACAGATATAAAACAAACAGGCTATTTTATCATTGTGTGCGCATGTGAACATAACAACTAGATTATAGATCAAGACCAAAAGAATATCCTTCATCTCTTCTAAACCATGTAAGGTGAAATGATATGTTAAGATAACTGTGTATAAAAGTGAACAGAGTAACTGACATTGGCTGCAAACCAAGTAGTTAAATGAACACATCACAGTACCAATCAGTTCAAGGCAGGAGGAGTAAGGACTTACAACAGCGGCTTGAACTGGTGTGCTCATGCCCTTCATCTTGCTGGTGTGGAAATCCTTGAAGATTTGCACTACATTCGGTTCAGGTTCTTTTTGGTCCGCACGGGCTTTCCTGTGTATTTGGAACAAGTCAATATAGATATGATAATATGGCACAAAAAAAGAAGGAAGTAGCAGCTATTTACAAGAGCCTCGTAGTGTGCAATATAGCTACGAGATCATGTTGTCTGTTGGAATTTCACTTTAGAACGGTTGGTTTTGTTCTTCAAATAGTTAGCCTAGAAGAAGATACACTTGTAAGGCACATACATAAATACAAGTTCAATATGTGGTCTGATCAAATACATATAGCCTACCTGATACTTTGGATCAGACCAGTGTTTAACGAGGGCTATCCAGTCTTTATCTGTAATATATTCCACTGGAGATGTTTGGGCGATTTCATTATTAGCCTTGCCTTCAAAGTGAGATTTTCTAAGGTGGTACCGATACTATCGCAGAGCAGACTGAAAAACATGAGTGCATGCTTGTTTAGTTGCATCATCTTTCGGATCCAACTTGAACCTCACCTATTGAAAAAAGAATGTGAGTCTTATTAGGAGGAAGCTAGAAAGTATGGGACAGAGCAAGACAATATTACTAATTGCGATGAATAACATTACTTACAGATAAATGGTCAAGGAAGGTGTTAAACTGGGTATTGTCTTTCTCATTCCTATATTGGATCCACGTTGGGAGGATACGTGCATGGCACCTAATGGCAACGGTTGCCTCTGATACTAACTTGGCTGACTCTATAGCATCACGTGGCCTTTTTAAACCTGCATCAAAATGGATCTCCATTCTTCCTCCTTTCGATTTTGTTAATCTGTCAAGCATTATCCCTGATGTCTATTTCCGCTTGCGCCATGGTGCTAGTTCAACACGAATATGGAAAGTGCTAGCGTACATCAAACTATGAGAGTACATATAAAGGAGCATGCAACTGCAACTTGACTCGGTCAGGTACCGTCTTGGTGTTGATGCTCATGAGGTTCATCTTATCTTGCCAAGTCCTGTTGTGTCAGCAGTGCTTCAGAAGTAGTGTTAGGCGTGAAGGCAGCTTGGCAACTGGTTGTTGGGGAACGTAGTAATTTCAAAAAATTTCCTACGCATACACAAGATCATGGTGATGCATAGCAACGAGAGGGGAGAGTGTTGTCCACGTACCCTCGTAGACCGTAAGTGGAAGCGTTATGACAACACGGTTGATGTAGTCGTACGTCTTCACGATCCGACCGATCCAAGCACCGAACGTACGGCACCTCCGAGTTCAGCACACGTTCAGCTCGATGACGATCCCCGGACTCCGATCCAGCAGGGTTTCGGGGATGAGTTCCGTCAGCACGACGGCATGGTAACGATGATGATGTTCTACCGACGCAGGGCTCACCTAAGCACGACAACGATATGACCGAGGTGGAATATGGTGGAGGGGGGCACCGCACACAGCTTAGGAACGATCATGAAGATCAACTTGTGTGTCTAGAGGTGCCCCCTGCCCCCGTATATAAAGGAGCCAAGGGGAGGGGGCGGCCGGCCAAGGAGGGCGCGCCAAGGGGGAGTCCTACTCCCACCGGGAGTAGGACTCCCTTCTTTCCTAGTTGCAGAAGGAGAAAGGGAAAAGGAGGAGGAAGAGGGGAAGGAAAGGCGGGGCGCCGCCCCCCTCTCCTTGTCCTATTCGGACTAGGGAGGGGAGGGGGCGCAGCCCACCTCTTGCCTCCTCTCCTCTTCTCCCTTAGGGCCCATGAAGGCCCAATAACCCCCGGGAGGGTTCCGGTAACCCCCCGGAGCTTTGGTAAAATCCCGATTTCACCTGGAACCATTCCGATATCCAAATATAGGCTTCTAATATATCAATCTTTATGTCTCGACCATTTCGAGACTCCTCGTCATGTCCGTGATGACATCTGGGACTCCGAACAACCTTCGATACATCAAAACTTATAAACTCATAATAAAGCTGTCATCGTAACGTTAAGCGTGCGGACCCTACGGGTTCGAGAACTATGTAGACATAACCTAGAACTATTCTTGGTCAATAACCAATAGCAGAACCTGGATGCTCATATTGGCTCCTACATATTCTATGAAGATCTTTATCGGTCAAACCGCATAACAACATACGTTGTTCCCTTTGTCATCCGTATGTTACTTGTCCGAGATTCGATCGTCGGTATCCAATACCTAGTTCAATCTTGTTACCGGCAAGTCTCTTTACTCGTTACGTAATGCATCATTCCGTAACTAACTCATTAGCTACATAGCTTCCAAGGCTTATAGTGATGGGCATTACCGAGAGGGCCCAGAGATACCTCTCCAACAATCGGAGTGACAAAACCTAATCTTGAAATACGCCAACCCAACATTTACCTTCGGAGACACCTATAGAGCTTGGTAAATGGGAGTTGCATAAAGTGTTCCTCCGGTAAATGGGAGTTGCATAACCTCATAGTTACAGGAACATGTATAAGTCATGAAGAAAGCAATAGCAACATACTAAACGATCAAGTGCTAGGGTAACGGAATGGGTCATGCCAATCACATCATTCTCCTAATGATGTGATCACTTTAATCAAATGACAACACATGTCTATGGTTAGGAAACATAACCATCTTTGATTAATGAGCTAGTCAAGTAGAGGCATATTAGTGACGTTATATTTGTCTATGTATTCACACATGTATCATGTTTCCGGTTAATACAATTCTAGCATGAATAATAAACATTTATCATGATATGAGGAAATAAATAATAACTTTATTATTGCCTCTAGGGCATATTTCCTTCAGTCTCCCACTTGCACTAGAGTCAATAATCTAGATTACATAGTAATGATTCTAACACCCATGGAGTCTTGGTGCTGTTCATGTTTTGCTCGTGGAAGAGGCTTAGTCAACGGGTCTGCAACATTCAGATCCGTATGTATCTTGCAAATCTCTATGTCTCCCACCTGGACTTGGTCCCGGATGGAATTGAAGCGTCTCTTGATGTGCTTGGTCCTCTTGTGAAATCTGGATTGCTTTGCCAAGGCAATTGCACCAGTATTGTCATAGAAGATCTTCATCGGTCCCGATGCACTAGGTATGACACCTAGATCGGAAATGAACTCCTTCATCCAGACTCCTTCATTTTCTGCTTCCGAAGCAGCTATGTACTATGCTTCACATGTAGATCCCGCCATGACGCTTTGTTTAGAACTGCACCAACTTACAGCTCCACCGTTTAATAAAAACACGTATCCGGTTTACGATTTAGAGTTGTCCGGATCAGTGTCAAAGCTTGCATCGACGTAACCATTTACGACTAGCTCTTTGTCACCTCCATATATGAGAAACATATCCTTAGTCCTTTTAGGTATTTTAGGATGTTCTTGACCGCTGTCCAGTGATCCACTCCTGGATTACTTTGGTACCTTCCTGCCAAGCTTATTGCTAAGCATACGTCAGGTCTGGTACAAAGCATTGCAAAGATGATAGAGCCTATGGCTCGAGCATAGGGAACATCTTTCATTTTCTCTCTATCTTCTGTTGTGGTTGGGCATTGAGTCTGACTCAATTTCGCTCCTTGTAATACAGGCAAGAACCCTTTCTTTGCCTGATCCATTTTGAACTTTTTCAAAACTTCATCAAGGTATTTGCTTTGTGAAAGTCCAATCAAGCGTCTTGATCTATCTCTATAGATCTTGATGCCCAATATGTAAGCAGCTTCACCGGGGTCTTTCATTGAAAAACTTTTATTGAAGTATCCCTTTATGCTATCCAGAAATTCTATATCATTTCCAGTTAATAATATGTCATCTACATATAATATCAGAAATGCTACAGGGCTCCCACTCACTTTCATGTAAATACAGGCTTCTCCAAAAGTCTGTATAAAACCATATGCTTTGATCACACTATCAAAGCGTTTATTCCAACTCCGAGATGCTTGCACCAGTCCATAAATGGATCGCTGGAGCTTGCACACTTTGTTAGCACCTTTTGGATCGATAAAACCTTCTGGTTGCATCATATACAACTCTTCTTCCAGAAATCCATTCAAGAATGCATTTTTGACATCCATTTGCCAAATTTCATAATCATAAAATGCAGCAATTGCTAACATGATTCAGACAGACTTAAGCATCGCTACGGGTGAGAAAGTCTCATTGCAGTCAACCCCTTGAACTTGTCGAAAACCTTTCGCAACAAGTCGAGCTTTATAGATAGTTACATTACCATCAGCGTCAGTCTTCTTCTTAAAGATCCATTTCTTCTCAATGGCTTGCCGATCATCGGGCAAGTCAACCAAAGTCCATACTTTGTTCTCATACATGGATTCCATCTCAGATTTCATGGCTTCTAGCCATTTTGCGGAATCTGGGCTCATCATCGCTTCCTCATAGTTCGTAGGTTTTCCATGGTCAAGTAACATGACTTCCAGAATAGGATTACCACACCACTCTGGTGCGGATCTTACTCTGGTAGACCTACGAGGTTTAGTAGAAACTTGATCTGAAGTTTCATGATCAATATCATTAGCTTCCTCACTAATTGGTGTAGTTGTCACAGGAACCGGTTCTTGTGATGGACTACTTTCCAATAAGGGAGCAGGTACAGTTACCTCATCAAGTTCTACTTTCCTCCCACTCACTTCTTTCGAGAGAAACTCCTTCTCTAGAAAGGATCCGAATTTAGCAATGAAAATCTTGCCCTCAGATCTGTGATAGAAGGTGTACCCAACAGTCTCTTTTGGGTATCCTATGAAGACACATTTCTCCGATTTGGGTTCGAGCTTATCTGGTTGAAGATTCTTCACATAAGCATCGCAACCCCAAACTTTAATAAACAACAACTTTGGTTTCTTGCCAAACCATAGTTCATGAGGCATCGTCTCAACGGATTTTGATGGTGCCCTATTTAACGTGAATGCGGCCGTCTCTAAAGCATAACCCCAAAACAATAGCGGTAAATCGGTAAGAGACATCATAGATCGCGCCATATCTAGTAAAGTATGATTACGACATTCGGACACACCATTTCGTTGTGGTGTTCCGGGTGGCGTGAGTTGCGAAACTATTCCGCATTGTTTCAAATGTAAACCAAACTCGTAACTCAAATATTCTCCTCCATGATCATATCGTAGAAATTTTATTTTCTTGTTACGATGATTTTCCACTTCACTCTGAAATTCTTTGAACTTTTCAAATGTTTCAGACTTGTGTTTCATTAAGTAGATATACCCATATCTGCTAAAATCATCTGTGAAGGTGAGAAAATAACGATATCCGCCGCGAGCCTCAATATTCATTGGACCACAAACATCAGTATGTATGATTTCCAACAAATCAGTTGCTCGCTCCATAGTTCCGGAGTACGGCGTTTTAGTCATCTTGCCCATGAGGCACGGTTCGCAAGTACCAAGGGATTCATAATCAAGTGATTCCAAAAGTCCATCACTATGGAGTTTCTTCATGCGCTTTATACCGATATGACCTAAACGGCAGTGCCACAAATAAGTTGCACTATCGTTATCAACTCTGCATCTTTTGGTTTCAACACTATGAATATGTGTGTCACTACTATCGAGATTCAATAAAAATAGACCACTCTTCAAGGGTGCATGACCATAAAAGATATTACTCATATAAATAGAACAACCATTATTCTCTGATTTAAATGAATAACCGTCTCGCATCAAACAAGATCCAGATATAATGTTCATGCTTAACGCTGGCACCAAATAACAATTATTTAGGTCTAAAACTAATCCCGATGGTAGATGTAGAGGTAGCGTGCCGACCGCGATCACATCGACTTTGGAACCATTTCCCACGCGCATCGTCACCTCGTCCTTAGCCAATCTTCGCTTAATCCATAGTCCCTGTTTTGAGTTGCAAATATTAGCAACAGAACCAGTATCAAATACCCAGGTACTACTGCGAGTATTAGTAAGGTACACATCAATAACATGTATATCACATATACCTTTGTTCACTTTGCCATCCTTCTTATCCGCCAAATACTTGGGGCAGTTCCGCTTTCAGTGTCCAGTCTGCTTGCAGTAGAAGCACTTAGTCTTAGGCTTAGGTCCAGACTTGGGTTTCTTCTCTTGAGCAGCAACTTGTGTGCTATTCTTCTTGAAGTTCCCCTTCTTCTTCCCTTTGCCCTTTTTCTTGAAACTGGTGGTCTTGTTGACTATCAACACTTGATGCTCCTTCTTGATTTCTACCTACGCGGCTTTTTAGCATTGCGAAGAGCTTGGGAATAGTCTTGTCCATCCCTTGCATATTATAGTTCATCACGAAGCTCTTGTAGCTTGGTGGCAGTGATTGAAGAATTCTGTCAATGACACTATCATCAGGAAGATTAACTCCCAGTTGAATCAAGTGATTATTATACCCAGACATTTTGTGTATGTGTTCACTGACAGAACTATTCTCCTCCATCTTGCAGCTATAGAACTTATTGGAGACTTCATATCTCTCAATCCGGGCATTTGCTTGAAATATTAACTTCAACTCCTGGAACATCTCATATGCTCCATGACGTTCAAAACGTCGTTGAATACCCGGTTCTAAGCCGTAAAGCATGGCACACTGAACTAACGAGTAGTCATCAACTTTGCTCTGCCAGACATTCTTAATGTCGTAAGTTGCATCAGCAGCAGCCCTGGCACCCAGCGGTGCTTCCAGGACGTAATTCTTCTGTGCAGCAATGAGGATAATCCTCAGGTTACGGACCCAGTCCGTGTAATTGCTACCATCATCTTTCAACTTTGCTTTCTCAAGGAACGCATTAAAATTCAACGAAACAACAGCATGAGCCATCTATCTACAACAAACATAGACAAGCAAAATACTATCAGGTACTAAGTTCATGATAAATTTAAGTTCAATTAATCATATTACTTAAGAACTCCCACTTAGACAGACATCTCTCTAGTCATCTAAGTGATCACGTGATCCAAATCAACTAAACCATGTCCGATCATCACGTGAGATGGAGTAGTTTCAATGGTGAACATCACTATGTTGATCATATCTACTATATGATTAACGTTCGACCTTCCGATCTTCGTGTTCCGAGGCCATATCTGTTATATGCTAGGCTCGTCAAGTTTAACCTGAGTATTCCGCGTGTGCAACTGTTTTGCACCCGTTGTATTTGAACATAGAGCCTATCACACCCGATCATCATGTGGTGTCTCAGCACGAAGAACTTTCGCAATGGTGCATACTCAGGGAGAACACTTCTTGATAATTTTTAGTGAGAGATCATCTTAAAATGCTACCGTCAATCAAAGCAAGATAACATGCATAAAGGATAAACATCACATGCAATCAATATAAGTGATATGATATGGCCATCATCATCTTGTGCTTATGATCTCCATCTCCGAAGCACCGTCGTGATCACCATCGTCACCAGTGTGACACCTTGATCTCCATCGTAGCATCGTTGTCGTTACTCCATTTTGCTTCTACGACTATCGCTACCGCTTAGTGATAAAGTAAAGCAATTACAGGGCGTTTTCATTTCATACAATAAAGCGACAACCATATGGCTCCTACCAGTTGCCGATAACTTCGGTTACAAAACATGATCATCTCATACAATAAAATATAGCATCACGTCTTGACCATATCACATCACAACATGCCCTGCAAAAACAAGTTGGACGTCCTTTACTTTGTTGTTGCAAATTTTACGTGGCTGCTATGGGCTGAGCAAGAACCGTTCTTACCTATGCATCAAAACCCACAACGATAGTTCGTCAAGTTAGTGCTATTTTAACCTTCGCAAGGACTGGGCGTAGCCACACTCGGTTCAACTAAAGTTGGAGAAACAGGCACCCGCTAGTCACCTGTGTGCAAAGCGCGGAGGTAAAACCAGTCTCGCATAAGCGTACGTGTAATGTCGGTCCGGGCCGCTTCATCCAACAATACTGCTGAACCAAAGTATGACATGCTGGTAAGCAGTATGACTTGTATCGCCCACAACTCACTTGTGTTCTACTCATGCATATAACAGCAACGCATAAAACCTAGGCTCGGATGCCACTGTTGGGGAACGTAGTAATTTCAAAAAAATTCCTACGCACACGCAAGATCATGGTGATGCATAGAAATGAGAGGGGAGAGTGTTGTCCACGTACCCTCGTAGACCGTAAGCGGAAGCGTTATGACAACGCAGTTGATGTAGTCATACGTCTTCACGATCCGACCAATCCAAGCACCGAACGTACGGCACCTCCGAGTTCAGCACACATTCAGGTCGATGACGATCCCCGGACTCCGATCCAGCAGGGTTTCGGGGATGAGTTCCGTCAACACGACAGCATGGTGATGATGTTGATGTTCTACCGACGCAGGGCTTCGCATAAGCACCACAACGATATGACCGAGGTGGAATATGGTGGAGGGGGGCACCGCACACGGCTAAGGAACGATCACGAAGATCAACTTGTGTGTCTAGAGGTGCCCCCTGCCCCCGTATATAAAGGAGCCAAGGGGGAGGAGGCGGCCGGCCAAGGAGGGCGTGCCAGGGGGAGTCCTACTCCCACCGGGAGTAGGACTCCCTTCTTTCCTAGTTAGAGAAGGAGAAAGGGGGAAGGAGGAGGAAGAGGGCAAGGAAAGGGGGGCGCCGCCCCCCTCTCCTTGTCCTATTCGCACTAGGGAGGGGAGGCGGCGCAGCCCACCTCTTGCCTCCTGTCCTCTTCTCCCTTAGGGCCCATGAGGGCCCAATAACCCCCGGGAGGGTTCCGGTACCCCCCCTGAGCTCCGGTAAAATCCCGATTTCACCCGGAACCATTCCGATATCCAAATATAGGCTTCCAATATATCAATCTTTATGTGTCGACCATTTCGAGACTCCTCGTCATGTCCGTGATCACATCCGGGACTCCGAACAACCTTCGGTACATCAAAACTTATAAACTCATCATAAAACTGTCATCGTAACGTTAAGCGTGCGGACCCTACGGGTTCGAGAACTATGTAGACATGACCTAGAACTATTCTCGATCAATAACTAATAGCGGAACCTGGATGCTCATATTCGCTCCAACATATTCTACGAAGATCTTTATCGGTCGAACCGCATAACAACATATGTTGTTCCCTTTGTCATCGGTATGTTACTTGTCCAAGATTCGATCGTCGGTATCCAATACCTAGTTCAATCTCGTTACCGGCAAGTCTCTTTACTCGTTACGTAATGCATCATTCCGTAAGTAACTCATTAGCTACATTGCTTGCAAGGCTTATAGTGATGTGCATTACCGAGAGGGCCCAGAGATACCTCTCCGACAATCGGAGTGACAAAACCTAATCTCGAAATACGCCAACCCAACATGTACCTTCAGAGACACCTGTAGAGCTCCTTTATAATCACCCAGTTACGTTGTGATGTTTGGTAGCACACAAAGTGTTCCTCCGGTAAACGGGAGTTGCATAATCTCATAGTTACAGGAACGTGTATAAGTCATGAAGAAAGCAATAGCAACATACTAAACGATCAAGTGCTAGGCTAACGGAATGGGTCATGTCAATCACATCATTCTCCTAATGTTGTGATCCCTTTAATCAAATGACAACACATGTCTATGGTTAGGAAACATAACCATCTTTGATTAATGAGCTAGTCAAGAAGAGGCATACTAGTGACGTTATGTTTGTCTATGTATTCACACATGTATCATGTTTCCGTTTAATACAATTCTAGCATGAATAATAAACATTTATCATGATATGAGGAAATAAATAATAACTTTATTATTGCCTCTAGGGCATATTTCCTTCACTGGCCAGTTCCGGAGCAAACGAACGAGTAACTGGTTAAGATGCTGGTACAGTTGAAGCGGATACTGCAGCTGGTGGAGCAGGTGATATTGTGTTTGTAGATTTAGCCTGTGGACTTGGACCTTCTAATGAACTATAAGTACCAGTAGAATCTCAACTGCAGAACCTTTTCCGTTTCACCCGACGAGTAACAACACTCCCTACTATATTATTTTCCTTGCTCTTTTTTGACTTTGCCATGTCAAGCTGTACCCACAACACAAAAGAATAAAATCACTCTTCAGAACTCATTGATGCATGATACAGACAAGCAATACTTTGATGTAAGACAACCGTATGAGGATGGAATATGTAAGAAAAATAGGACGGCATGACATATTCATAGCTACGATGTGCAAACTAAGCAGAAGGATTTTCAAAAAAAAGAAGTAATGCAAGCTAGACACCATACGAAAGATGCAACGAATATTACTCTGACAAGTTAAAAGTGTCTTGTCATAAGTGGCAATTCGAAAAATTAGAAGCAGTACAACATAGAAATCAATGCAAGATGCAACCACTATCAAACTGCCATGTTAAAAGCATCCAATCATGAGTGACTGATGCGGGATACAAAACAACAGTACTTTGATGTAAGAACATGGTATGATAGATAGATGCAATGTATTCTAGACACAAAAAGCCATGCCATATGCACATGTATAACGTATAAACTCAGCAGGTGCAATTTAATCAAAATAGAAGAAATGCAGGCTAGACAACATATGCAACATGAAACCAATTATCACACTGTCAACTTAGAGCAAGCACCTGCGATGGTGGAGTACGGGATATGAACTCATCATGTAGACTTGGGAATTCAACTTCATTAGAAGTAGCAGTGGTAAATCTGGAGAGTCTCTGTTTGCGTCGGTGCGGAGGACCACCAACATCCCCTAACTTACTCTTTTCCTTCCTATTTTCTGATATTGCCTTATGAAGTCAAAACCACAAGAAGATGAATAAAATTAGCTCTGCATAACTAGTTGATGCATGATACAGACGAACACTACTTTGATGTAAGGCAAGTGCATGATAGGAGGATGGAATATATACAAAAAAAGACAGCGTTTCATATTCACACGTACGATAGGAGGATGGAATATGTATGAAAAAATAGTAGGCAGAAGGCATTTCAACAAAATTAGAAGAAATGAAAGCTAGGCACCATATGAACATGCAACCAATATCACTCTATCAGGTAAAAAGTGTCTCGGTGTAAGTGCCATTTCAAGAAATTAGAAGCAGTACAAGCTAGAAGACAATGCAAGATGCAACCTACATCACAGTCCCAAGTTAAATGTGTCTTATGGGTAAGTGATCATTGCAGGTATAAGTTGTAAGCTACGCAGATGCATTTCAACATAATCAGAAGCAATACAAACTAGACATCATACGGAAAACGCAACCACGTATAATAGTTCCAAGTAAGAGCAAGCACCTGTGATGGTGGACTAGGGGAGATGTGCTCATCATGTACACGTATGTTCTAGAAATAGGAACACGTGTCATATTCACAGGCATTATGTGTAAAGTAAGCAGCTGCAATTCAACTTAGAAGCAATATAAGCTAGACATCATACGCCACATGCAACCACATATAATAGTGTAAAGTTAGAGCAAGCACCTGTGATGGTGGAGTAGGGGAGATGTGCTCATCATCTACACAGCTACGTTGACTGTCCAGCCTTGTGTTGTCTTGCGAATCTCGTTGGGAGGATGGCGGAGTAGAATCTGTAGAGACCCCCTGTTTGAGTTGCTCCGAAGGACCACCATCATCCATTGCCGGCCTAATTTCCTTCAACTGTAATGATTTGGTATTGTGGAGTCAAACTAATAAGAAAAAGGAATAAAATTCGCTCTTCAGAACTCATTCATGCATGATACTGACAAACACTACTCGGATGAAAGGCAAAAACATGATGCGAGGATGGAATATGTATGAAAAACAGGATGGTGTGACATATTCACACCTATGATGTGGTAACTAAGCAGAAGACATTTCAACAAATTAGAAGCACTGCAAGCTAGACACCATATGAAAGATGCAACAAATATCACTCTACCAAGTTCAAACTGTATGGCGTTATAACAAATTAGAAGTAGTACATGCTAGAAATCATATGCAAGACACAACCAATATCAAAGTGGCGACTTAAAGGTGCCTTATCATAAGTGACTGATGTGGGATATGCAAGAATAGTAGTCTGATGTAGAAACAGGAACACATGTCATATTCACAGGCATTATGTGTAAAGTAAGCAGATGCAATTCAACAAAGTTAGAAGCAATACAAGCTAGACATAATACGCAACATGCAAACACATATAATAGTGCCAAGTTAGAGCAAGCACCTATGATGGTGCAGTAGGGGAGATGTGCTCATCATCTACATAGCTACGTTGACTATCTAGCCTTGCGTTGTCTTGCGAATCTTGTTGGGAGGATGGCGGAGTAGAATCTGTAGAGAACCTCCGTTTCAGTTGCTCGGAAGGACCACCATCATCCAATGACTTGCCAATTTCCTTCAGCTTTATTGATTTTGCATTGTGAGGTCATACCGACAAGAAAAAGGAATATCATTCGCTCTTCAGAACTCATTCATGCATGATACTGACGAACACTACTCTGATGAAAGGCAAAGTCATGATACGAGAATGGAATATGTACGAAAAAATGGACGGCTTGACATATTCACACCTATGATGTGGTAACTAAGCAGAAGGCACTTCAACAAATTAGAAACGCTGGAAGACACCATATGGAAGGTGCAATCAATATCACTCTACCAAGTTAAAACTCTCTCATCATAGGTGGCGTTCATCAAACTAGAAGCAATACATGCTAGAAATCATATTCAAGACGCAAACCAATATCACACAGCCAACTTAAAGGTGTCCCATGGTAAGTGACTGATGTAGGATACACAAGAAGAGTAGTTTCATGTAAGAACATGGTGTGATAGACAGATATAGTATGTACCAAAAACAGGAAAGCGTTTCATATTCACATGTATCATGTGTAAGCTAAGCAGATGCAGTTTACACTAATTAGGAGCAATACGAGCTAGACACCATATGCAACATGCAACCAGATATCACACTGCCAAGTTAGAGCAAGCACCTTGGATGGTGGAGTAGGGGAGCGGAGACTTGGACCTTGTAATGCAATATCAGTAGAAGGAGAATCAGTATAGATGCTCCGTTTACGTTGCTGTAGAGGACCACCATCATCGCCTTCCTTACTCTTTTCCTTCCTCTTTCTTGATTTTGCCTTGTCAAGTCAAACCCACAAGAAAAAGGAATAAAATTTTCTCTTCAGAACTCATTGATGCATGATACTGACGAACTCTACTTTCATGTAAGGCAGCCGCATGATAGGAGGATGGAATATGTAGGAAAAACAGGATGGCGTGACATATTGACATGTATGATGTATAAAGTGTAAACTAAGCACAAGGTGCTTGAACTTGTTAGAATTGATGCAAGCTAGAAACCATATGAAAGATGAAACCAATATCACTCTGCCAAATTAAAAGGGTGCCCTAACTAATGTATTTGACCAAATTAGAAGCAATACATGGCAACAGGCTAGAAATAATATGCAATATGCAACGAATAAAGGTGACTCATCGTAAGTGATTGCTGCAGGATATAGAAGAGAGGTAGTTTCATGTAAGAACAAGGTTAACACATAGATGTAGTGTGTACCAAAAATAGGAAGGCATGTCATATTCACAGGTATAGTGTGTAAACTAAGCAGATGCAATTTACCCTAATTAGAAGCATTACAAGCTAGACACGCAACATGCAACCACATATCACGCTGCGAAGTTAGAGCAAGCACCTATGATGGTGGTGTAGGGGAAGTGCGGTCTTCAGGTACAGAACTACGTTCAATACCTTCATTTAGGCTTGTTGTTTCTTGAGAATCATGTGGAGAGGATGAAATTGCATTCTTTATAAGAGTATTGCATCTCATATTAACCCACGCGCGTGACTGTCTCATCATAAGCGATAGACGCAGGATACACAAGAACAGTAGTTTGATGTAAGAATATGGTGTGATAGGCAGATGTAGTATGTACCAAAAACAGGAAGGCATGTCATATCACATGTATAATGTGTAAGCTAAGGAGATGCAATTTAACAAATTAGGAGCATTGATGAGGGATACACAAGAAAAGTAGTTTGATGTAAGGACATGGTTAATAGAAAGATGTAGTATGTACCAATAACAAGAAGGCATGTCATATTCACAGGTATAATGTGTTAACTAAGCAGATGTAATTTACCCTAATTAGAAGCATTACAAGGTAGACACCATATGCAACATGCAACCACATATCACACTGCCAAGTAAGAGCAAGCACCTGCGATGGTGGTCTGGGGGAATTGTGGTGATCAACTAGAGAGCTATGTTGACTATCTTCATTTAGCCTTGCTGTTTCTTGAGAATCATATGGGGAGGATGACACTACACTCTTTAAACGAGTAGGGCATCTCACAGTAACCCACTCGGGTGACTGTCTCATCATAAGTGATTGATGAGGGATACAAAAGAGAATTAGTTTGATGTACGAACATGGTTAATAGACATATGTAGTATGTATCAAAAGCAGGAAGGCATGTCATTATCAAAAGGTGTAATGTGTAAAGTAAGCAGATGCAATTTAACCAAATTGGAAGCAATACAAGCTAGACACCATATGCAACTTGCAACCACATTTGACAACGCGAAGTTAAAGCAAGCACCTGGGATGGTTGTGTGTGGAAATTGAGATCATCAACTACGTTTACTGTCTCCAGCTGCTGACACTGCACCCATTAGAGCGCTGAAACGCTTAGTGCTTCTCTACGAATTACACTGGAGCGACTTCTGTCTTTTCTTTTCTGCATTCATCAACACTGCGTCAGAGTCTGAAATACCCATGCATAAAAAAACAATAGTGTGAGTATGGGTGAAGTGTGTGCACAATTAGTACAGTGTAAAGGTAGCAGATAGCAGGTCGGTGAGAAATAAATGACGGGAGATATATGATAGCTCAACAACATGCATGGCACACTAAATTACTATAGGATTTTATGAAAATAACAGTTGATTGAAAGCAAATAGGTCAGTCCATTTTTTCTGCACCGTCCGATGTACAAAGAACGGGAAGATCGCCTTCATATACCTCCAGCCAGTCAGTGTTGATGATCTTCTTCGAAACGCCAGCGACCACCGGCCTAGTATTCCTCGCCTGCCTGCGCCCTCCCCTTGACCTCACCACACCGCCGTTCTTGGCGCCGCCCCCCCGGCCATCCATTCAAGCCCCGCCGACCTCCAGATCGGGCGCAAGCATCTCCTGCGCCCCACACCCCTATGATAGACACCAATGCGCCGTTTCCCCGGGAACAGGCGGACTAGGTGCTCCGCGCGCCTAAGAGGGTTCTGCTTCTTTTAATTGCGGTTCGACTGACCCTGAATTGAAATCCTAGCGCTCAACAAGTTTCTTTCGTGGGATGAATACGGTGTGAGAGGAGACCTAAGATTTGCACGAATAAGGGAAGATGAGTACCTCTTTTTGCTGGCAGTGTTGTGTCCTCCTTCTGTTTTTCTGACAATCTTCTTGTTGTTCGCTGGAAACCAAAAGTTGTGGAGGACGGTGCAGCCTTGGACGAACCCATGGCCAAGTTGTTGAGTGTGGTGCAGTGGCCGTCTGTCGGCTGCGGGGAAGCAGATCCGAGGCGGCGAACGACGGTGTAGCGGGAATAGCTCTGATGCGGTGGATGGTTGCGACAGTGGAGCCGCAGCAGTGAGGCACAGGACGGCATGGTCGGAGTGGTTCTGGTATGGCGCATGTTGGCATCGGCAACGTGGAGGCAGCTCTGCCTCGGCTTCAGCTGCTAAGTCATTGATGGCATTGAGGTTGCGGTTGCGTTGGACGACAACGTCGGGGTACCGGCTCCAGCATGTTGGAGGAGGGCGGTGGTGGATTGGCTGCTATGGGGTGGAGTATGGAGGAGGCTGGGGTTTCACGGCTGGTGGAGAGGGCGTTTTCGCGCCATGGAGTATGAATGGGGAAACGGAGGGAGGCAGGGAACTAAGGGGGAACAATGTTTCGGTTTGAGACGCGCTTGTTTGAAATTTGGGGAAAGTTACAAACTTTGCCCCTATCTAAAATTTCGGACATATTGCGGGTTGGGGGTAGGACAGTCATGTCAGGTGTCCCAAATGTGGGCGGGATAGATTTCGGCCGAGTGCATGGGTGTTTAGGCGCCCACGGCGTATGAATTCTTCTCGGAGGTGGTTGAGACTGGCGTCTTGGTGAAGTTACAAACCTACCCCGGTTTAGACCTTTGGACATCGGGCCGATAGGCTACACGGAGTCAGTACAGTAATTTCCTACCACCAAAACATTAGTCTCGCGCGGTTTCGGGTGACCAGAGGCCTATTTGGTGCTTCGTTCAATATTTGGGAGCAGAAGCATTAACGTTTTCGGGTCTCTTGAATTGAACTTTCAGGATTTGTCAAACTTCACAAATCTTTACTCTTGAAAATTCTAAAGCTACGATTATTTTGGAATGGAGGGGGTACATTTGAATATGCATTGTACATGAGTATATATTAAAAAATATGCAACTGACCTCAGTTCATGCATGGTTCCAGATTTAATCTCCTTGGTTGCAAAAAAAGTTAGATATGCGTATGAATATATATAGCATGTTCAAACTCACAACAAAGATTGATGCCCCCTTTTACATCTGATTTACAAATGCCATTATCTTGGGTTCAAATAGATGAATGCACTTCCTATGAATTCGAATCTTCGAAACCCCCTTTATGTTGAATTCGACATGTATTCTATTTTGTAGCTAGCAATTTGGAATGTATCCATGCAAGTGACAAATGTATAAAGTGCTTTACACTAACAACATGGAGTGCACTAATTAATGTTTATATATGAATTGCAAAAGCATCGATTTCCTGTATTTCAAACCGCTCTCACTCTATGGATCGATAATATGAAATAAACACATGCACATGCTAGAATTCAATAGAGTATGGGTGTCTGATAGACCGATTTTCGTCCATACGCAATTTGGAAAATTCATGGTCTCATCCAAAAATAATAATGTCATTTATATTTTAATTTAATGCGTAGAACCGCCTTTTACACGTAGATGCACTATGCCTCGCCTCGTTCTCACAAACGCGTTATATATCTCTCTATCTAACGCATAAGTGCACACACTTTATATGCATCGGAATTTCTCTTTCACACATGCTCACAATCTCTCTCAGGGTGTCGGGGTGTCTCACGCACATGCTCTCTCTCTTTCCATCTCTCTCTCTTTCTGACTACTATGTACCACTCTTTTCACTAATCTCAGTTGGAAAACACTATTTCTCTCACATGCATATATATACATGCACGGTCTCTACTAGCCCTCTATACGCACATATATGTGCCTATGTGTCTCCCACATGCACATTATCTTTAGGCCTCTCTCGCACACATTGCCCCCCCCGACACACCTCTCTCTTAGTAGTTGGCAGATATGATTTCATCATATCATTCGGTAGGATATCCCTGGTTGTTAGGCTGGATGGTAATATGAGGCAAAGTTTTACCCTAGTTCGGATCAGACCCTTGCAGTTGAAGAAAGAGCCTACTCCTGGTACTGTATATTAGTGATAGGGGTGTGTACAAAGTACACGTGAATACCAGGCATTGTGCGTGTGTGTATACTATCGACGAACTAGCCCCCAAGCTTGTATAACATACTAAGGGCCTGGGGTTACAAATCATATATAGTCGGCTTATCACCAGTGGGGATAGAGTCCTCCGCGACTCTGGTAGCTTCGTGTTGTACGTTGAGTCCTCCACATGGGTCTTAATATAACACGTCTCGGTCCAACCTATATGTGGCGCAGGATGGAACCGACCCATGAGTCTTCATGTTGACCCACCACAACTAGAAATGATGTGCCCACCACACCACACACGCAATTGGCCACTAAGAAAATAAGCATATATAATAGTACAACGGTATTAGCTCATGATACGTCTCCATATTTTGTTGATGACACTGACAGACTTTGCATTTGATGAGTGCTCCATATTTTGTTGACGACACTTACGGTCATTGTATTTGAAGCGAAAGCACGATATGGTCACTGGACTTCAGAATAAGCTCATCACGGTCACCACATACATTTTGTCGTGCTAACCAACATGTGGTTGGATGGTTAGAGGATAGTGGTTTCTCGAGCCCACCAAGGTTAAAGTCCCGGTGCTCGCATTTATCCTGTGTTAATTTCAGTATTTTCCGGCGATGTACGTTCAGTGGGAGGAGATGTTCCACTCGACTACGAGGCCCCTATGGTGACTTCGTAAAATCTCAAGATCATATATGCTGGCCCACTCTCTCGAAGGTGCTCATTGGGGTAGGGTTCGTGTGTGTGCGCCTATAGCGGTGAGTGCTTGCGCATATATATGAGCCCTTGCATCTGTACCGTGTTAAACAAATACATGTCATGCTTATACGATCACTGGCTCCCCCGTACAACTCCGTATTTTGTTGATGACACAATCAATTGACCAGTCAAACATTCCATGCGGCGCAACTAGTGTTGCACCATCGGGGTGCGTAACCATGGGGCCCACCTGTCAGCCCATATATGAAAGAAAGAAATGGTAGTTTGTGTCTGTACTGTGTTAATAAAATAGGAGTACATTTTAGGGTGATCATACGGTCACTAGCTCACCATACAGCTCCGTAATTTGTTGATAACACGATCAATTGACCAGTCAAACGGTCCACATTCAGCAGTGCACATTACCATAGGGCCCACCCATCAGCATGTATAAGAAGGATAGAAATGGTAATAAATTAGTGGTCGGTGGGTATTCGAAGTCGTGAGACTTCTGGTTGGCAGTTACCGGCGGTTGGGGGGGCATTCATTGGGCGGTGGGGTGGGGATCCCTGGAGAAAAAGCTTGGCGCGGGGGGGGGGGGCTAGAGGGATGGCCGATGCGGCGGCGGACTGGCGGTGGCGAGTGGTTTCGGGGAGGGCAGGCCGGCCGCGGGCGGCGGGGGCTGGCGGTTCGGCCGGTGGTGGCTTGCAGCTCAGGGGGTGGAGTTTGATGATAAACTAGAGGCCCTTGATTTTGTATCGAACGGCTGGAAATTCTAATGGCCAGAGATGAAAAAGTCAGTCAACTGACGTTTAGCCTCACCCCGCACTTACACATGCACGCACACAAGACACGCACGCATGTAGGTGTGCAACACTGACACGTACACATAACGTACACACGAACGCATGCTGGCGTGCAACACTGAGACATACACATGCACTCAGGAACACGCACACATACGCACCCATGCATGCAACACTGAAACGTACCCTTGCACGCACGCAACACTCGCACGCCTGCATGCACACAACACACGACGCAAGACACATGCTCAACCTATACGTGCATGCACCCTTTGTTAAGGAGATGGATTGTTACGGGTATTAATCAATCTTATCTGTGATAAGCAGAACATTGATGTTTGCAGCGGTCTTTATGAATAACAACGTATCGAACGGTCTATCAACATAGTAGGCTTATCTACATGAAAAAGATGACGTCACACTCAATGAACAATCATCGGTTTATGAAATGCCCGCTTCTGACTGCCCTGGCCCACCAAAGATTCCTCTGTTGTGCGCTGCCTGCGTTGGGTCACTCACATGCAGGCCATGCACGCAAAGAGCCCACACGTCAGTGGAAGAACAGCGCGGTGTCCTAGGTCAGAGTCGAGGGTGCCACTCGCGGAACACCCGGCTGAACACGCCTCCGTGCCGCATTCAAACGCCTCCATGAAACCCGCCCGTGTGGAAGCCGAGAAACCCACTCTAGACACACGTCCATTCATGACCGGGCCGGTCTTAAACGCAACGCCGGCCGAGCTCCTCCTGTCCGTCGTCTATTTAATCTCCTATTTAAACGAGGCCAAACGCCGGCCAGGAATCGCACACCTCCGCCGCTCCCCTATTTCCTCCACCATTTTGTCCACTCTTACAAAGGCTTACGTAGACTAGTTATTCCGCATCCAAGCCGGCTGGGTAGCCCGCTGGATACGAGCTATGCAGCTCGCTAATCCACCTCCCTCCCCTCGCCTGACAAAGCCAGTTGCCGCCCCAAGCCGGCGCATGGCTCAGCAACTCGCCGCTTCAGGCCAGCTCAACGAGGAGCGGCGCACGGGCGTCGTTGCTACCGTCCACGCCGCCGCCTCGTACTGCGTGTCCTGTTTCTGTGGCTGAGACTCCCATGCCGGCGCCGTGCCATGCAAGCAGCGACAGAAGATGGGTGCACAGAGAGTGACGAGTCGGTGGCCAGCGCCTCCGCGTCCACCGCCATCATTGAGGAGAAGTAGAACACGGGAGGCCGCTGCCGCTTGGGTCCCATGAAGGCCACCGTCGATGCGACGTCGGCGTACACAGCAGGTGTCTTGCCGGATCCTTTCATTGCGACGACCTTCATCGACCCTGCATGGGCTCCACGGAACAGGGGAATGTTAGGATGAACTCGAGCCGGTGCCGGCCATGGCGAAGTAGTGGGAAAGGCACCGGTGGACAAAAGGGTCACCAATATTTTGGCTACCCCGGGCAAGATCCAAACAGCCCCTCCCAATAGATTCAAATCCCTCGTTCACCGTGGAATTTTTCCATGTGTTGTTTTCATGGACTAGCAAGATGTCCGTGCATTGCACGGAACATCAAGATGCATTTTTTTACAAACTCCCGCATGCATGCAAGGGATAATTAATGTCCTCCTTTGCTAGTACCCTGAGGCAAACACCATTAATATTGCATCGATTAGTGTTAGTGGCCTTCTATATCTGCAAATTGTAGTTTTGATAGTGGCCCCTTGTATATAAAAATGGAGGGAGAAAGATGAGAGATAAGGTGAGGAGGAGTGGGGCATGGTGGTGACTGGTGGTCGGACTGGGCGGAGGCATGGAGATGGACGACACATTATGTCTAGGTTTGTATCTCTCTCACACACACCCACGTAGGTGGGGGACGTGCACGAAGAGAAGAGGTGCATGCACTGTGCACGTACTCCAGTCTCTTTCCCAAGCACACCCGCGCGGGTACATGGTGGAGCTCATTTCTGTACGAAAAAGGTAGCCCACGTGGTAATTTGGCACGTGTACTGGTTGTCCACTTGGTGGAGGGAGGATCGTCTACCATAGGTGAACAAACAAATTTCGACTTTACGCGTTATGTTAAATTAAAAAAAAGAGGCAAACCATGTGGGGCCTACCTTAGAGGCAAGGCTCTATACACTGGAGTACTTTTGATGTGTCCCGTCAACTCGCAGAATGAGGAGAAGCTTGCTTAGTACGCCGTCTCCCCCGCCCACGGGCGCGGTGGCTCGCCGGATGAGGTGAAGCTTGCTTATGAGTAGTAGTAGTAGTACTACTACTGTACGCCTTTACGCCCGCTCCCTTGCCCACGCGCGCGGTGGCTCGCAGCACGAGGAGAAAATTTTACTACTCCCTCCGTTTACTCCTCGTCCCTAGTCCCTACTACGTACTACTTTGGTTAGTACTCCCTCCATTTACTTATACAAGGACACTTTAAAAAAATACATTTTGCATCTATACAAGGCCACAAATAGTAATCAAGACAAAAAGTTAATACTCCCTCCATTCTAGTTTATGGCTCAATTTCAAAATCTCTCCAACCAAGGTAGACGGTGAGTTGTCGAATTAATTTCGTAGTTTGCACAAGTAATTAGTACGCTTGTTTTTCTCAAGAAGTTATGTTTACCGAGGCATTAATTAGAATGAATGCATGAATGACCACTAAATTTCCATGAACTTGTACATGCATTGGTTAGTTTCCTCTTGACACTGCTTGTGTCGGGTGATCTAACGCACCTCAAAATCCAACATGTAATGGTACTACTACTAGTATAGTAGAATTGAGACTTATCAAATGGAAAAACGAATGTTTTTTAGATGAGCCCTATAAACCCTAGTGAGTATGTACTCCGTAAAAACAGATTTTTCCAAAACTAAGTCGCTCCCTTTCATGAATTCTGTAGTATACTCCTCCGTCGACGCTCCCTTTCATGAATTCTGTACTTCCTGCCGCCGACATGTGGAACATATAGCAACCGGGTCGACGTGTCAAGCACCAAATAATAGTGCAGAACAGCAGGGGGGACGCACCCCACTCGTACCGGCCCAGTACTAGTAATGAGCAATGAGACGTCAAATCACAATGCCCCACCTTACCAGACGGACGAAGCAACCATTATTTCACACTTCGGTTCGCCATCATCTCAAACCACGTAGTATTGCTTCCGCCTCAAGAGGGACACGTGCATCGCCTTGGTACATCATGACACGTGGGACCGCATGACAGGCCATGCTCCCCCGCTGATCGCTCGGTAAAATCACCTCATTTTTACTATACTTCCTCCGTATCGGTTTACTACATGGCATGCACGTCGTTCTAGGTTGAGAGTTTAACTGGCTATATATGTGATGAACAGTACTCTAGCCTTTTAAAAAATGTATACTTTTGTATAGTAGTACTATCGATGGATTGCGCCATGGAGCAAAAATTGAAATTAAAAAAAAGGGTGGTACATATAAAGAGTGCTCGTCGCTAAATTATGCATATAGTACTATTAAAAAAGCTACTACGTGCTTAATTGGGGTGCTAAGTTCTATTAAAGAAATACTAGTAGTATGTACATACTGAAGAGTTAAAGTAACGAGAAGAAACATAACATAGTTCTGCTGGGGGCTCAGCACAACACACCCCTCAAATTAAACTAAGCACACCTGAAATTAAACTATGCAACTAATCCGGTAGACACTGCATTAGAAGTTTAGAACCACCATGAGCAACAACACTGCCACCTTACTCGGAGTCCTCGTCCATGTCCTCAACTTCGTCCTTGTCCCTCTTCCTCTTGGCTGATACTTCTTTGCTTGAACCGCACACTTGGCTGTTGCCCTTCATCCAACCCTTGTAGATATTGAAACAAAGGTAGCCATCCATTGCAGCGTAGTGGATATGGTCTATATCTAGTACATTCTGCTGCCATGCATGACGATGAAACGTGTAATGAGGTTTCTCCAGTTTATGGTACAAAGGATGAACCATGGCTCCTTCCAGGGTCAGCATTGAAGGCTGACGAGAGGGCACCATCCAATTCTTCTAGAGGTCGAAGGGGTTGCCTACAACGAGGCTTATCCAACCCAGGACTTCTTTGTCGTTCTTAAAGTCTACAGTAACGAATTTCACTGTTTTGTCCTTGAGGAATTTCTTAAAATCCTGGCACTCAACGTCGGCATGGTATATGAGGTAGACCAAGCAAATGTTATGT
Source organism: Triticum aestivum (assembly GCF_018294505.1). Taxonomy (NCBI): domain Eukaryota; kingdom Viridiplantae; phylum Streptophyta; class Magnoliopsida; order Poales; family Poaceae; genus Triticum; species Triticum aestivum. Next base: position 451,605,986 of record NC_057810.1, on the reverse strand, counting down.
ACGCAAACCTGGATCACGGCAGGCTTCTTCCTATCTTTGTCCTTTAGATCCTTCTCTCATCCCAGCACTGTAGTGTAGTCAACATCTAGCCCAACGACCAACTCATCATCTGAGTTTTCGAACATGTGTCTGAAGAGAGAAAGGCACCCTTTCACCGTCACGGAAGAACGAGTGTAGATGATGTCGAACTCATCGCCGGTGATGGTTCTAACCTTGTACTCACTGCCGATCGTGGAGATTTGGGACACCATGGATTTGGGAGGAGGGTTAGGATTAGTGGAACTGCCGTAATGTGAATGGATGGGACGACTAGGAGCGAACCGCCGTAGTATTGAAGGACGTGCTGGGACGAGTAGGAGCAAACTGCCAGAGTGTGAACGGCAGGGTAGTGGCTTTCCATTCTTCGATGATACGGGCTTCCGAGAGCCCTTGGATCTGAGATCGAACGGTTGCATGGCGTGATTCTAGACCTACGGGCGAATATCCTATCCTGGAGGGTTATTCTGCAAATTTTCAGCAACTTAGCATGCAACCATTTGATCTCAGATCCAAGGGCTGCCAGCAGCCCGTATCATGGTCGCGCCTACCACGATCGTCACGCCGCTCGCACGGTCGCGCCCTTGGAGATTTAAGACGGTGCATTAGGCTATCTGGTGTTGGCATGTCATACATAATCATCACTTAGTCACTCATACTAAAACAAGGTTGGCTATAAGGTTGGCTATAAGTGTATTTTTTTACTCCTCTCTATCTCTTTCTTCGTACTCCCTCTGTCCCATAATATAAGAATGTTTTTGACACTAGTGTAGTGCCAAAAACGTTCTTATATTATGGGACACAGGGAGTACTAGTATTTATTGCATTTGCCAAGGAGTGACCTCTTCCAATGAAATGGTGTTGCTAAGATTGCTTCATTTAATTAGCTAGAGACTCAAAATTGTCTTTCACCTAAGTACACGTGCTTAGCACCGTTTATTCCTTGGGTCATCAAACTAGTCTCTCTCTTCTTGATTAACTTGCCACATCAGACTTTATGCCTATGTGGCAAGCTTAAGCACCTGTAGGAGCAAGTAAGTACAATAGTGCACTTTACATGGCATTTTTGCATATGTGGAGGAAAGAGAGGCAAGGAAAAAGTGGAGAAGTAGGCTCTCATGCAAGAGACAACCTCTACTATATGGTGGAGCATTGGGAGAGGCACATGTATGGAGGTGGTCAGGAATCGGGAGACTCACGCCGGTCGTAGCGCCAAAGTTAAAATGATAATGGCAAGTCAAATCACGAGGCCCCACCTGTCCAGCAGTAACTCAATGTCAAATCACATAGCCCTATGTTTGCAGCAGCCTACTCCCTTGTCTTCTCGTGTCTCTGTTGAACCGACTAGGCGGAACTGCCCCGCCTATCGCGCAGGAAGAGCCCCGCCCTCCACTTTTAAATACAACTACATCCGCTTAAGAATACAATGATATAATTTTTGTGACATAGTAACTCATATTTAGTTAGTCAAATGGATGACCTAGAACTACGTGCAGGCCCTATAAACCGAGATGCCTAAAAATTAAAAGCCGAGACGGAGAGAGTAGTTCAGCACGTATCTTTTTAGATCAATATAGTTGGGATTCACCAAGGAGCAAAACCAAGTGGTAGGTTGCTCCTGTCGTGTTGGCGTAGCAACTCAAGCAAGGTCAGTCCACACACGAAATGGCGACACACTTAACAGGACCCCTTTGGCCGACATGTGGCTCATCCACCGTCTTGTTCCACGTGTGATGCACCAAATTACAGTTCGGAGCAGCGGTTGGAATTGGAGGCACCCAGGTCGTAGCGCCACAGTAGTAGAAAATGAGCAATGATGGGTCAAATCACAAAGCCCCACCTTTCCCGCATTAAGCTGGAAGGACGAAGCAACCATCATTTCACTCTAGGGCGCAAGAGCATAAAGAAAAGAGAAAACAATGATGTGTGCGACAGCTACCTAGGGCACCCTAGGGTAGGGGTATCCACTACAGATCCTTTTCTTTTTTTTGAAAGCGCCTCCACTACAAATCGGCTTCTCCCGCGTCCTCTTGAAGAAAACCGATGATGAGTGCGATGGTAGGGTTTGTAGGAGTACTACGGTGTGCGGGGCCACGTCGTAGTAAATGGGTTCAAGTCGACGCCTTAAATTTGTGTGGGCCGCTTGGTTTTACGGGAACGAGGCAGCATTTTGGGTTCGGGGACCAGTGGAGATATAGTACGTACAAAAAATTGTGGACGTAGGTTCGACCGGAAGGCAATGATGCATGGGCCCTGCATTTTGATATACCCGGGGCCGCGTGAAACTTGCTACTCTACTCAAAACTAGTAAGGTACACATGTATTGAATGCATGAGATTTTGAAACCAAATTATGAATAAATACACACTATAGCATGTAAAGCTTTGAGTCATATATGCATGATGTAGATGTTCGTTTAGTTCTTATAGTTCATCTCATTCAAAATCAATTAGTTTTATAAAAATGTGAAGATTCATGGGGTTGTGCATTGTAAATCATAAAGTAAAAAACAAATAATGGAAATTCATTTAGAAAATAATAATCAATTATGATACAGAAGATTCTAGAACAAAGGAGAAGTGCTTATGTTTTGAGGTTTGTGCATTATGCTTAGTTTGTGCATTATGCTTAAGTTCAACCATGGAGTCTTCTAAATTGTACATGTGACAGATCTGGTGGAATGTTGATGATATCCAATGGCCAGTAGTGCACGGATTTGCCTATCTCTAGACTATCGGGTTAGCTTCATCCAGCGATCATCTTTCAAAGTTATTGGCACACCATATAGTTCTTGTGCCATAGTTGCATGTTTTGGAAAAAAAGCTACTAGTGGGTTGTACTATCTATTTAGGAATAGAAGATGTATACATGGAAGTTGTAGGGAAAGAGATGACATGGAGCATCTCAATTCCTATGAGTAGGGATTGGAAAAGAGATGTCATTTGGTTCACATCATAGGAACTTTTCTATTGAATCTAGAGATTACATGTATTTCAATTCCTATGAGGAGGGATTAGAAAAGAGATGTAATTTGGTTCATATCATAGGAACTTTTCTATAGAATATACGCTAATGTTTATTTTCCTTTGAAATTAAGGGAGTGTAGGAATCCATTCATATGAACCAAGTGGCTCTAAAGCTATAGAAATGATATCATGTCTATTTCCTTTGAAATGTGGAGTATGTGAATCTATTCCTATGAACCAATTGGGTCTAAAGGAGAAAATCCTATAAAAATCATATCATATAGAGTTCCTATGATATTCCTTGATGCTAAAGGATGGTTGAAATTGCTGCAGGTGATACGATGGTCTTTCTTTGTAGACTCCTCACCCATCTTTATAGTTACCTCTCGAAGATGAATGAAATGATATATACAGGGTATTCTACATGTGAAATTTGGTACATGAAAACTCGGTAAAAGTTTGCAAGGTTCGAATTTTATATAAAGCTATACGCACTGCATTTCGGAACAGAGGGAGCATACGGTAGTTGCTAACACTCATGTGGAAGATTTGTGTGTGGGAGGAGTGGCTATTCTGTTAAATGACATGGCAAAACTGACACTGTCGGATGCCGATCTAACGGTTCTTACGACGTTCATCAGGAAAAGGCTTGTGGCGAACGTTTGTTGGATAATGATTTACGGACACATGCATTGCATTGATACGTTCCCCCCTCTCTCTCACGCACACGCACCCTCACGAGTCAAGACTCTCCCGAGTCCTCTCGTAGACTCGCACGTCGCACCCACTGTCTATCTGTAGGTAGATGTCACGCACATATGTGCTCTTCACACCCTACCCTTAGAACTTCTAAAAACAAAAGACGGCGCGCACATTTTATTTTAGCTCACATGTCACACACTTATACTATTACTCTTGAGGCGAACGTTCTTTGGGCATAGTATATTGTACTCTCATGAAGAGAAGCGGTGCACGCACGCACTAGTTATCTCACACCCACTCGCCAGTACACGTAGGAGCACATGTTTTGAAGCTGGTACAACAAAATCACTCCACTATATATAAAAGCAGGAGCCTTAGCGCTTGCTTTACTAGGGTTCCTCTCGTTCACTCTCTCATGCTCTCTAGATCTAAGCAAGACATAGGTGGCCACACTCTCTCTCAGCTCACGGCTGGTCACAAATCCGGCCGGACAACCTCGACCGGGGCAGGGGTGTAGGTGCATCGTTCACTCTATCATCGGCGGCGAGGGAGGAGACTAACGGCTGCCCGCGCGTCCCGATCGGCGGCCGTGCCATTCTCTCCGAGAGATCGCCGGCTCGAGAGGGCCTCCGACCCCTTTTTCCTCCCTACGGTATTGTGGCCAAGATGCGGCCTCCCGACGACCCTCAGGTATATATTCCTTCGAAACCTGCCTTGCTCTATTGCCCCAGCTCCCTTTGTGTGGATCCTTTTCTACTTCCGTCCGCTGTTCCAAAGCCACCTAGACTTCTACTATTATTAGAAGTAAAGCTAGTTCATACAGTCGACTCAAAGCGTTGGCTCAAACAGGGGAGAAAGTGGGAAAGCTGTAGCATGAATCTAGGACTTTGTTCCAAGAGGAAACGGGGGAAAGTAGTAATATCTGTCACTATTTAAATAACCGTATTTTGTATTTGCGCAAACAAGGATGTCTGTCTCCATATCGTTTCAGGATGTCTATCTCTGTATCATTTCTATCCGTGCAATCAAAAGCACACACCTCAGTTTTAGTACAACTGCGGAAAATGAGATGGCTGACCAACACAATCTAAAAGAAGCTGATTCGTACGTTTTACTTCCTGATTGCAGTGCAGGGATGAGCGAAAACAACCGCATCCTAGTCCGGAATGCACTTTCTACCAGTTCATCCATGGACCGAGGACTAGCTGGCACGGCTGCACGGCGGTTTTTTGGACAGGTGCGCGGACAAGAGGCATTGTGGTCTGCTTATTTCTGCAAATAACAATGCTTAAATTTAGTGGAATGCACAAGCATTTCAGCTGGTCAGCACACTGCATGGTTTAGTTCAGCATTCCAGCTGAGACCACATTTATAAGTGGTTATTCTGGAATGAGAGAACCTAACCCTGGATGGTGGCAACAAGAAAAAACCAGAGTGAACTCCAGGAAATTTAAGCCTGCCGGGAGGCCCTTTGCTCAGAGAAGCCTTGCTTGTTTTTTCCCGATTTGTAAACCTTCTCACAACTTCGTCTTTTGCTGTGAACTAGTATATGTTTGTTATGTTCTATGAATCATTGAGATGTATAAAATTGCTTAACTTATGATTTTCAAGTTTTTTATGAAGACGAGTTTAATGTGAGTGTTCCACATGAGCGCTGGACTAGCGTGTGAACGTTTGGAATTTATTACATTGTGGCCTCAATTAACTGCATGAACCATTGTAACAAGATACATAGTTGCTTATATGTCAGACAACAGATTGTTGATTGTTAGCTGGTCGATAGCCTAGTGTTGAAGCGAGCTGAGCCAATGTGTCGTGTTTTGCACAACTGCTTACAAGTGGGGTAGCACCAACAGTGTTTACAAGTACTTATGTATACGTCGGTGCACAGTTCTCGAACGAGTGCTCTATTTCATCAAAACACACACTGCTCGTATGATAAACCGTGACAACTTATGTCTTACCATGCCATATTCATGAAAAAACTAGTGAGGACGCATCTGTTTCGGCAACAATTACGATGGTTCTCACATGATTCACGGGCACACAAAACTAGAAGCAGTTCCCATAGATGGATTCAAACATAGAACTAGCCCCAGAGGGGTCGATAACAGGCAAGGTTCGGATAATTAGACACAATCCAAACTACTATTAAACACTAGCTGGGGCAACTATTTCATGCCTCGATCTAATTTGGGCTGGACACAAGACGGACCTTGCCATGAACATCATCGAGGACGTCCCGCAGCAGCTCAATCCTGTGAACCTTCATGAAGACAACCTTGTGGCCTTGCCACTGATAAACTTGTTTGTGGAGGCATGCCATGTCATCTTCCTGCGTAAGCTTGACAAGAACAGTATGCCTCACAAACGAAGGAGTATCTTTGAACTTCTTGTGCTTCAGTACACACTGGACAACACGCCTGACAACAGTGAGGATGGAATACAACTCTTCATTGGTATAACCGCAAATGGCTTCCAGGATCCAACAGCCTAAGAACTCTATTTTCCCAGTGCGTATATTCAGGTCATCCGCCTCATAGCGAGTGACTTGTACAACCACACAATCCTTATCAGCATCAGGGCCCTAATTGAAACAGAAACAAATTCTGAATTACTTTTCAGTATAAGAAACACGAGTTATTTGAACCACTATGTATAGCATGGCATCGAAGCTAATAAAATTTTGCATTATTAATCACCACATATTTCCTTTTCTAAAAAAATCACAACATACTTAGATGAAAAACCACAATCCAGATCGGCAAAGAAGGAAATCACCTTGGGTAGCTCGGCGGGGAGGTGGGGGGACACATCCTCGAAGGGGGAAAACTGCTCCTGCAGTGCCACGGGGGCTGTAACCTCAAATGGGGCATTGACTATCTCAGTAGTGGCCGTGAGTGTATCTGGGGACGGCTTGGTGGTTGCTTCCATCTTCTTGGAGCTCTCTGTCTCATGGGGATCAGCCACCCGCGTCTTCTCCAATATCGGCAGATCTTTTCCTGGTTCTCCTTGGTCCATCATGAAACTGACGAATACTAGGAGACCACTGAAAGGAAAACACAATCGCAATGACAATGAAACAAAAAAGAGAGTGAGGATCGGTTACTGCTTTGCAAAAGTTATTTTTTTTCTCTGAACAGAAATATACCAACATCACGGATCCGCTTACCTTCCCTTCGTTCGGAGAGAAGAACAGTGGCAGATGCGAGTGTTGCCTTTCTTGAAGACAATGAGGGAGAAGGGGATTCAGCGAAGAGTGAAATGATGGTTGCTTCGTCTGTCAAACTTAGACTGCGGGGAGGTGGGGTTTTGTGATACGACGGCTCGTTATTGCCGCGCTACGAACGGGGTGACTCTCCGCCTGCATACTACCTTCTAATTTGGTGGATGGCATTTGGGCCCGCACACTGCATGGTCCGCATGTCGGTGAACAAAAGTATAACGACATTCAGTAGAGGGAGACATTTCAATGGCCTAGGAGGAGCCAGAAGCGGTAGAGTGTCTCCACTGTACTAGTAGCAATTGTTTTTCTGGGTAGCTGTAGAGTGTCTCCACTGTACTAGTAGTAATTGTTTCTCTGGGCCCAAGACAAAACAGCCCATCCACACTAGTAAATAGTAAAATCAATTCAAAATCCCATATATTTACTGAATTGGAGGCGCTACCCACACCCAGCACACCGCCATCCCCCCCCCCCCAAAAAAAACCTGGGTGCTCTTCTTCCTCCTCGCTCCCACCCACCTCACATCAGCTCGCTCCACTCGTACCCCCAAATTCCTCACCTCACTCCTACAGAAAACCCCAGCTCCCCTTCTTCCTCACTCCTACAGAAAACCCCCAGCTCCCCTTCTTCTTCGCTGGCACTACAACTAGGCTCGTCATTCGCTACTCTGCTCAAATATGTGAGCGCAACGCGACACCCTTGAGGAAAATGGAGTCGGCTGACCCCAGCGCCAAGAAGATGAGGCTCCCGCTAGTGGCGACGCCTGTTGTAGATCCCACACCCGGCAGCGCAGGGAGAAGCGGCGACTCCGCCCCCACGAGATCCCAGGAACCCGTAGAATCTCAGGTGGACCGCATCAGCAATCTCCCAGACGCCGTCCTTGAGGAGATCATCTCGCTTCTCCCCACCAAGGATTGCTGCCGCACCCAAGTCCTCTAAATTCGGTGGACCTCTCTATGGCGTGCCATGCCCCTTAATCTCGACTGTCATCAGCTATCTCTCTTCAATGATTTTGAAATCCCCAGAGCCATCATCTCCTCCCACCAGGGCTCCGTTCAAAGCCTTTGCATCCCGTCATGCTACCTGAGCAAGCATACCATGCCCTGCACGGTGGACGCCTAGATGAAATCCGCTGAATTCACAGAACTATAGCTGCTTGAATTCTACTATTCCCCTAGAAATCACATACCACATACCGAACGCCACGAACTTGTGCCCTCAGCAACGATGTCCATCTCGCGGTTTTCCTCCTCTCTCCACACCGCCACATTTGCGCTGTGCTACCTACCAGACAATCTGGTACTAAACCTTCGACTCCCATTTCTCAAGAAACTTTCACTTGTGCGGGTTCGTATATCGGAGACGTCATTGCACAACATCATCCACTCCAGTTGCCCTGCACCGGAGTGCTTGGTGCTTGTTTTCGCAGTTAGAATTGATTGTCTCCAAATAAAGTCGCCTAACCTTGTAAGAATTGGAATTTCTTTTGATGGAAGGCAGCTCATCATCCAAGATGCCCCTTCACTTCAAAGGTTGATCCTTCATTCTAGTTATTCACCGTTGCAAATAACCGTCCTCTCTGTGCCTAAACTAGAGACCTTGGGTGTAATACATGATCTCTATGCTCATTTCAATATGGTGTTTGGCTCCACAGTTCTTCAGGTACTTTATATTATCATCTACACTTGTAACCATAAGCTGCATTTTAAATTTCTGCGCATAATTTATATATCATCTTGGAGTACACATTTTGTACTAATATTATGTTCTATGCTGAATGAAGAGTTTCTCCATGGATGGCCTATCATATGGTGCTGGATTCTATCAAGATCTTATATATCCAAATGAATAGTTTTGATCTGAACAAGATTATTGGCTTGCTGCAATGCTTTCCATGTCTGGAGAAGTTGTATATAAAGGTGATAGTTTCACGCACATTGGAAGCCCGCATATAGTGTACTAGAATTAACCGTTCAGCTATTGCTCTTTCGACACTCTTCTTTTAGACCTTAACTGTTTTCAATCTTCATGTCTATTTAGGCAACAGGACGGGGTAAGAAAGTTATAACCAATCGGTGGATTCGTAAGCATCGGGATTTTCTCACTTCTCATGAGATTCGATTGAAGACAATAACGCTAGAACGATATGTAGCCAACCGTGCAAACACAAGATTTGTCACATTCTTCCTGCTGAATGCGAGGTTACTATTGTCCATCGGGCTTAAGTTTATCAGCAGCATGGTTTTGACGGATGGGTCTGTCGAAGAGTAAAAAAAGGAGTTTCAGGTGGGCGAAAGAGCTTCTGAACGTGCAGGGCTTCTATTTACAACATATTGTGGTCATAATCCAGTTAATTTTACAACCCAGGATGTTCATTCTATGGACCTGACCGATCCATTTGACTGTGACTGCCGAAAACAATGCTGGAGTTAGATGTTGTTGCCCTTTTCAATCTGGGTTTTTTTGTAAACCTGATGAACAATTAACCCTTGTGCTTTTGTACATTTTGTAAGCTGGAGTTAGATGTTCCTGCCCTTTTCAACTCGGCTGTGACTGTCATATTTTCTTTGAAACAAGGCAAATGGCTTGCCATTCGTTTAATTTAGAGTAAAATATTGTAACAAATCCTAACCAAGGGAAATAACATCACTCTCGCCGGCTGCTTGAGCTCACTGTGCATTACAAAAGCCAAGTGAATAGCCCCCACCAGCACCCACAAACTTATTTCGAACTAGCACATCAAATGGGCTGTAAATTTTCATAGGAAAGGCTGCATGACCGTGACAGATTTGGATTCTAACATTTGGGACCCCCAAAGAAATAGCCAATCCAAGGTGGTGTCGACTTACTAGCCAGTCAACAAACGATTCTGCCTACCAGCCGTTGGATTGACATCCAACATCTGTCGTGTATCTTCTATCTCTTGTCTTCTTCTTCCTCCAGCCGCCCAAACTAAACCACCCCGTCGACTCCGCCCGCTCCCGCCTCCCATGGCTGGCTGCGCCTCTGCCGCCCTACAGTACGTTCCTATTCGTTCCGTCCGAGGCCTCACCGTCATCCTCCGCCTTGCGGCCTTGGTTTGCTCGCCGTGCACGGTGCGCCGTCCTGTTGCGTTGTCAACGTCCTCAGCAACCGAGAGGAAGAAGGAGATGACTGTATGTGGAGAGGATGACAGTAGGTACCCACCAGCATCATGGCAGTACGCAAGCAAGTGCCTCTATAGTACAAGCCCAAAAATATGGTTCCTCCTAATGGATGGACATATGGGGCTCACGCCATCGTCAACGTAGTCAAATAACGAGCGAATTACACTACGAGTGGCTGACACCAGGGACCCAGCAAGTCGCGCAGTTTTTTTGAGGAACAAGCAGTTGTTATTTATACTACTTTTAGCGACGGATCAGGGTAACAACGGGGCTGTGCGGGGGCTGTGGCCCGTCTAGCTAGGGTTTGATTTATGTTTACCTTATCATGAGCCCAGTTGTGTTTTTTTCTTGCTGAAAATGGCTAGCCCAGTTCTATTTTTTGAAGAAATACCCAAACAAGGCCTACTTTCTTTATCGGCCCCGCTGGGCTGCAAATCTTTCAAGATGAGGAGAGTTTCATTCGGTTTGCCCAGAAATGGGCTGTATATTTTTAAAACACATCAAACTGGGAATTAGTTTCAATATTTTTCATTACAAGATCTTAAATTCCATTGATTTTTATGCGTCGACAATTATTTGGATTTTATATTTATATAAATTATTTTTCAAAATAGTTTGAATGTGAATCGATATTTCTGGATTAAAAACAGTTGACCGCACCGAAATATGCAAAACTTCATATACTTTTTAACCGTGGCCACAATATGGGGTGTAGTGCTAACAAAAAGAAGATGGGCTCCAAAAAAATTATTAAGAATTAGCAAATGGGCTGTACATTATTAGAAATAATGGCAGATGGGCTGTATGATGTTTTCCACAGATTTGAGGCTGACTTGTGCGCCTACTACAGGTTGACGCGTATGATTTCATAAAAAAAAGGTTGACGCAGACACAATGCCCTGTCAACTTAGTCAACACACGAGAGCAGTGACTCTTGGATGTCCATCCAACTGCTATCGTGCTTCTTCAATCTCTGCTCTTCATGCTCCAGCTGCTCAAACAAGTGCCGACGGGACTGCCTGCTCCCTCCTCCCGCGGCCGGCTATGCTGCCGAGCAGGCCTCACGGCCCCACCGTACTCCCTTCGCTGGCCTAGCCATCCCTCTACTCACCCACACATGTTGTTATTGTCCGGCGATGGCAGACAAACCAGTAAACCCTCGTACTCCTCCGCGTGGGAAACAACTGCCGAGTATTCCCTAGCTCCATGTCGTTCCCTTCCTAGGCATCGCCGTCGTCCACCGCCCTGGTGCTCTCTGCGCGGCCTGGTCAACGTGGTCAATGAACGACATCCATCGGAAGTGGACTGTACGTGGAGAGGTTGACAGCTGGGTCCACGGCCGCACGCAAGGAAATGCCTCCTTATTACGCACAAAATAATGATTCCTCCACCTGACAGCTAGGACCCATTGGAAGTGCCTCTGTATTTCACGAAAAAAATGTTCCCCCCGCCGACAGGTCGGACCCCAACATCTGTCGTGTATCTTCTATCTCTTATCTTCTTCTTCCTCCAGCCGCCCAAACTAAACCACCCCGTCGACTCCGCCCGCTCCCGCCTCCCATGGCTGGCTGCGCCTCTGCCGCCCTACAGTACATTCCTATTCGTTCCGTCCGAGGCCTCACCGTCATCCTCCGCCTTGCGGCCTTGGTTTGCTCGCCGTGCACGGTGCGCCGTCCTGTTGCGTTGTCAACGTCCTCAGCAACCGAGAGGAAGAAGGAGATGACTGTACGTGGAGAGGATGACAGTAGGTACCCACCAGCATCATGGCAGTACGCAAGCAAGTGCCTCTATAGTACAAGCCCAAAAATATGGTTCCTCCTAATGGATGGACATATGGGGCTCACGCCATCGTCAACGTAGTCAAATAACGAGCGAATTACACTACGAGTGGCTGACACCAGGGACCCAGCAAGTCGCGCAGTTTTTTTGAGGAACAAGCAGTTGTTATTTATACTACTTTTAGCGACGGATCAGGGTAACAACGGGGCTGTGCGGGGGCTGTGGCCCGTCTAGCTAGGGTTTGATTTATGTTTACCTTATCATGAGCCCAGTTGTGTTTTTTTCTTGCTGAAAATGGCTAGCCCAGTTCTATTTTTTGAAGAAATACCCAAACAAGGCCTACTTTCTTTATCGGCCCCGCTGGGCTGCAAATCTTTCAAGATGAGGAGAGTTTCATTCGGTTTGCCCAGAAATGGGCTGTATATTTTTAAAACACATCAAACTGGGAATTAGTTTCAATATTTTTCATTACAAGATCTTAAATTCCATTGATTTTTATGCGTCGACAATTATTTGGATTTTATATTTATATAAATTATTTTTCAAAATAGTTTGAATGTGAATCGATATTTCTGGATTAAAAACAGTTGACCGCACCGAAATATGCAAAACTTCATATACTTTTTAACCGTGGCCACAATATGGGGTGTAGTGCTAACAAAAAGAAGATGGGCTCCAAAAAAATTATTAAGAATTAGCAAATGGGCTGTACATTATTAGAAATAATGGCAGATGGGCTGTATGATGTTTTCCACAGATTTGAGGCTGACTTGTGCGCCTACTACAGGTTGACGCGTATGCTTTCATAAAAAAAAGGTTGACGCAGACACAATGCCCTGTCAACTTAGTCAACACACGAGAGCAGTGACTCTTGGATGTCCATCCAACTGCTGTCGTGCTTCTTCAATCTCTGCTCTTCATGCTCCAGCTGCTCAAACAAGTGCCGGCGGGACTGCCTGCTCCCTCCTCCCGCGGCCGGCTATGCTGCCGAGCAGGCCTCACGGCCCCACCGTACTCCCTTCGCTGGCCTAGCCATCCCTCTACTCACCCACACATGTTGTTATTGTCCGGCGATGGCAGACAAACCAGTAAACCCTCGTACTCCTCCGCGTGGGAAACAACTGCCGAGTATTCCCTAGCTCCATGTCGTTCCCTTCCTAGGCATCGCCGTCGTCCACCGCCCTGGTGCTCTCTGCGCGGCCTGGTCAACGTGGTCAATGAACGACATCCATCGGAAGTGGACTGTACGTGGAGAGGTTGACAGCTGGGTCCACGGCCGCACGCAAGGAAATGCCTCCTTATTACGCACAAAATAATGATTCCTCCACCTGACAGCTAGGACCCATTGGAAGTGCCTCTGTATTTCACGAAAAAAATGTTCCCCCCGCCGACAGGTCGGACCCACCAGCTATATCTTCGCACGCAAGGAAGTGCCTCCTTATTACGCCGAAAAAAATGAATACCCCCTCCTAGCTGGGACCCACCATATTGTTGGGCTGACTTGTGGGCCCACTAAGTTGACGGGGACGGAAGGCTTTGTCAACTTAGTCAATACTCCAGTGACCGTATGATGTCCATCAAATGGCCAAGGTGCTTCTTCAACCTCTGGTGTTCTTGCTCCAGCCTCCCAAAGCAACACCGGTCATGCCGCCGGCTCCTGCCTCCCGTGGCCGGCTGTGCTACCGCGGAGGCCTCACCGCCCCCATACTACTCCCACCACTGGCCAGGCCATCCCTCCACTCACCCACACCCCCTATTATTCTGCGGGAATGGCAGCCTCACACCGCAGCCGAACCAGTGAACGCTAGTACTCCTCTCCGCGTGGGCATCCACTGTCGCGTCTTTCCCGGCTCCGTGTCGTCCCCTTCCTAGGCCTCGCCGTCGTCCACCACAGTGGTGCTCTCGGCGCGGCGTGGTCAATGTGGTCAACGACCGACTTCCATCGGAAGAGTACTGTACGTGGAGAGGCTGACAGCTGGGTCCACGACAACCGCAAGGAAGTGCTCCTTAATATGCAGAAAATAATTATTCCTCCACCTGACAGCGGGGACCCACCAGCCGGGCCACCAGTATTTTGCAAAAAAAATCGTTTCACCCTGACTGCTGGGACCCACAGGATGGGCCACCATATTTCGCGAAAAAAAACATTCCCCCCGCTGTCAGCTCGGACCCATCGGAAGTGCCTCCTTATTACGCACAAAAAAAATGATTACTCCCCAGGCTAGCTGGGACCCACCTTGGTGGGAGGCTGACTTGTGGGCGTACTAAGTTGACGAGTACGAAGGGCTTTGTCAACTTAGTCAATATGAACGATTCTAGCTCCAGTGACCGTACGATGTCCATCCAACGGCCGTAGTGCTTCTTCAACCTCTGGTCTTCTTGCTCCAGCCGCCCAAAGCAGCGCTGGTCGTGTCGCATGGTCCTGCCTCCCTTGGCCGGCTGTGCTGCCGCGGAGGCCTCACCGCCCCCTACTATTCCCACCGTTAGCCAGGCCCTGCGGCGACGGCAGCCTCACACCGCAGCCGAACTAGTGAACCCTCGTACTCCTCTCCGCGCGGGCTTCCACTGCCGGGTCTTCCATGGCTCCGCATCGTCCCCTTCCTAGGCCTCGTCGTCGTCCTCCGCCGTGGTGCTCTCCGCGCGGCGTGTTCAACATGGTCAAGGAACGACTTCCATCGGAAGAGTATTGTACGTGGAGAGGCTGACAGCTGGGTCCACGGCCACAGCCTTGTTTTTTTGTGATTTGCCAAGTAAGTCGCTTTGTCAGGCCTATTGGCTGCAAATCTTTCAAGATGAGGAGAGCTTTCATTCGGCTGGCCGAGAAAATGGCCCATTAGTAATGAGAAATGGGTTGTACATTTTTAAAACACATCAAACCGGCAATTAGTTTCAAATATCTTTTTTTTCATTTCAAGATTTTAAATTACATTAATTCTTATGTTTCAAGAATTTGTTGGATTTTATATTGATATACATTTATTTTAAAAATCAGTTTGAATGTGAGTCGAAATTTTGGGATTAAAAACAGTTCGGACCGCACCGAAATATGCTAAATTTCGTATAATTTTTTAACCGTGGCCACAAAAAGAATATGGGCTCCAAAAAACACCTTAAGAATTAGCAAATGGGCTGTAAATTATTTGAAATAATGGCAGATGGGCTGTATGCTATTTTCCACAGATTTGAGGCTTTCCTAAAAAAAAGGTTGACGCACAAGCAGTGACTATTGGATGTCCATCCAACGGCCGTCATGCTTCTTCAATCTCTGCTCTTCCTGCTCCAGCCGCTCAAACAAGCGCCGGCGGGACTGCCTGCTCCTTCCTCCCCGCGGCCGGCTGTGCTACCGCACAGGCCTCATCGCCCCACCTTACTCCCGTCGCTGGCCTACCCATCCCTCTACTAACCCACACCTGATGTTATTCTCCGGTGACGGCAGACGAACCAGTAAACCCTCGTACAGTCGTACTCCCCTTCGCGTGGGAAACAACTGCCGAGTGTTCCCCGCCTCCGTGTCGTCCCCTTCCTAGGCCTCACCGTCGTCCACCGCGGTGATGCTCTTGAAGCGGCGTGGCCAATGTGGTCAACGACCGACTTCCATCGGAAGAGTACTGTGCGTGGAGACGCTGACAGCTGGGTCCACGGCCGCAGCAAGGAAGTGCCTCCTTATTATGAGCAAAATAATGATTCCTCCACCTGACAGCTGGGACCCACCAGACGGGCCACCGTATTTCGGAAAAAAAAGTTTCCCCCTGACTGTTGCGACCCACCAGCTACATCTTCGCATGCAAGGAAGTGCGTCCGTGCAAAAAAAACGATTCGCTCCTGTCGGTTTCAAAACCGGCGGATCTCGGGTAGGGGATCCCGAACTGTGCGTCTAGGTGGATGGTAACAGGAGACAAGGGACACGATGTTTTTACCCAGGTTCGGGCCCTCTCGATGGAGGTAAAACCCTACTCCTGCTTGATTAATATTGATGATATGGGTAGTACAAGAGTGGATCTACCACGAGATCAAGGAGGCTAAACCCTAGAAGCTATCCTATGGTATGATTGTTGTAATGGTTGTTCGTCCTACGGACTAAAACCCTCCGGTTTATATAGACACCGGAGAGGGCTATGGTTACACAGAGTCGGTTACAATGGTAGGGGATCTACATATCCGTATTGCCAAGCTTGCCTTCCACGCCAAGGAAAGTCCCATCCGGACACGGGACGAAGTCTTCAA
This sequence comes from Triticum aestivum, assembly GCF_018294505.1. Lineage (NCBI taxonomy): Eukaryota > Viridiplantae > Streptophyta > Magnoliopsida > Poales > Poaceae > Triticum > Triticum aestivum. The sequence continues at coordinate 451,589,907 of NC_057810.1, read as the reverse complement.
TCTTGTATCTTCATAGTCTTGGAGTCCCGGCCGATGATGATAGCCCGACTATCCGGACACCCCCTAGTCCAGGACTCCCTCAGTAGCCCCTGAACCAGGCTTCAATGATGACGAGTCCGGCGCGCATATTGTCTTCGGCATTGCAACATGGGTTCCTCTTCCGAATAATTCATAGAAGATAGTGAACACTAGGTTAGTGTCCGGCTCTGTAAAATAAATTCCACACACCACCGTAGAGAGAATAATATGTACACAAGTTCAATCTACTGACGTATTTTGTGGCGTGACATCACACCACTACCAAGCTTTTACTTGAGTTGTTTTTATTATACCACCTCAACGCATTTAGCGAAGCGGTTTCCTTGGCATGTCTTGTCGAAGCAGAGATCGTGTTCCCCTTATTCCGGGATTTTCATCAATACGGACGTGGGCAACCCAACCACGCCATTGATTGCGGCGCTTGGGAGATAAGCGAGTTTTACCAGGCCGGTCGGAATGCATAGTCTTTGTCCGCCCATATATTAGGGGATAAGGATCCACCTTTTTTACCTACGCCTTCTTCCTCCTTTGCTTATCCATCTCCGCACACTCGAGCTCCAGCGCCCAAGTCCACACATCTCGCCTCAACCTTCTCCAACCATGTCCGGAGCGGGAGGCAAGTGGATGGCCTCCTCCGTTACGGAGGGGCACATCGAGAAGCTGCGCGGCGCCGGATACCTGTCCGACGACATCGCGCACCGGCTGCCCGATGAGGGGCAGCTCATCCCCACACCCAGGCCCCATGAGAGGGTCGTATTTCTTCCCCACTTCCTCCGTGGACTGGGCTTCCCACTTCATCCCTTCGCCCGGGGGCTCATGTGCTACTACGGCCTGGACTTCCATGATCTGGCGCCAAACTTCATCCTCAACATCTCGGCGTTCATCGTCGTGTGCGAGGCCTTCCTCTGCATCCAGCCCCACTTCGGCTTGTGGCTAAAAACCTTCAATGTCAAGCCGAAGGTGGTGAAGGGCGTCCAAGAGGAGTGCGGAGGCGCCATGGCGGGCAAAATTCCCAACGTCACTTGGCTCGAGGGCGCCTTTGTGCAATCTGTCAAGGGGTGGCAATCGGGGTGGTTCTACATCACTGAGACGCGTGACCCTAAATGGGCAGCGGCCCCCGAGTTCAGATCTGGTACCCCCATGCAGCTCACCTCCTGGAAAGAGAAGGGCTTGCTATGGGGTAGTTCGGAGGAGCTGACCGGACTCCAGTCCTGTCTCCAGACCCTGGTGAACAAGAAGCTTAAGCTTGTCAACGTGATCCAGGTCATGCTCGTCCGCCGGATTCTCCCCTGCCAGCAACGGGCCTTCAATTTATGAGAGTTTGATCCAGAACAGCACCGGACCCTGAGCGGGCTCTTCGACACGACATACGAAGCTGCCTGGAGGGTGTTGTTCAAGGGCGGAGAAGCCCCCACATCCGCAACTGAAGATCGCGGATTCAGCACACAGCGCCCGGCCGGCGAGGTAAGCTATATTATCCTTTATGGGACACTCATTTCTTTCATAGTTTGACTCTATGTGGGATCTAAACTCCCAATTCCTTTAACAGGACTGGCAGAAGACGTCTGGACAGGTTAAATGCCCGGCTCCCCTTCCCGAAGACCCAGCGGACACCCGTTTGACGGGGTTGGTTGTCCCGGCACTTTACATGGTGCCGGAGAAGAAGGCCAAGAAGAAGGCCACGGGAACCCGAAGGAGTTCCCGGCGCCAGGTGGTATCGGACTCGTCGTCCGATGGCTCCGAGGCGGACTCCTCCCCCGAAGACGAGGAGGAGAAAGAGGCCTCTCCCCAAGAAGGGGGAGAGAAGAAGAGGAAGGCTTCCCCAACGAGGGAGGCCGAAGGGTCCAAGAAGGGGAGGACCCTTCATCCGGACTGCTCCGCCAACACCAGCGACGGTGACGAGGAGTGGCCCTCAAGGGCCAAGCCCCCGGCGAGATCGTAAGTATCTGGATTCCTGAATGATTTGTAATTTTTCTTTTTGCCACATGGTGTCTTTCTAATGCCGCGTACAACCTATAGTCCGGCCGAGGACGATCTTACCGCTTCATCGAGCGGGTCCTTGGCTCCGTCGGATGTGGATTCCCTTCCGACCGCCTCCACCCCTCGTGACGCTCATGACGCCGAGGTGGGATCCCAAGAGGGAACCCACCAGGAGGGGGAGGCTCCGGAGGCGCCGCAAGGCAACCTCCCGGACTTCGCTCCGGACTCCGCACCGGAACCAGCAGTGGTTCTGGAGTCCGGTAGGCGGCCCCTTCGTAAGAAGGGCAAGACCGTGACACCGGCGGCCTCCATCCAACCAGAGGCGCCAGACAACTTGTTGGAAGCGCTCAACGGCGCTTCCATCGAGGAAGAACACCGCACTATCATGAGTGCGGTGATTCAGAAGGTTCAACCTTCCAAGAGCGGGCTGACCGAAGCCTGCAGCAGCCTTCTAACAGGCTTTGAGGTAAGAAATTTAAAATATGTAATGTAATACTGCATAGACAGTAGCCCCTCATGCTCGGTTCGGTGTTCGGAAAGAAAAGCCGGATTGAGGATCTAAAAAGATATACGCAGGAGGTCTAAAAAATATGTCAATATGGGATTGCAGGCTATGTTGCTGACCTCTACCACACTGACGGTGGAGGTCGGTGCTTTGAAGCAGAACCTCGAGTGGTCCGAGAATGAGCTCGGCCTTGCCAAGAAGCATCTCGAGGACAAAGAAGGTGAGTAACACCATATTAAATCTGTACCTTACAGAAAAGGATTTTGGTTGCAAGAGAAATAACCAGGATAACGTGGGCACTGCGGGGGCCACGAACCAGGTGGCGACCCTGAAGGAGGTCATGTCCGCGGCCGAGCGTAATGCGGCCGCGGAACGAACTGAGCGAGAGAAGCAGGAGGCACGGGTGGCGGAGGTGCGGCAAGAGCTCCAGGCTCTCGTGGAAAAGCATGAGAGCTTGGAGCGCGACTCGAAGACTCGAGAGTCCGAGCTTGCCTCGGCTCTTGAGAGTGCCAAAGCCGCTAAGGCTGAAGCCCATAAGGCCCTCCAGGAGATCGAGGCGATGAAGAAAATAGCGGCGGGTAAGGCATTTTTCAAGCAAAGCAAGCATGTGAATGTGAATTACCTGTTACTTACCCGAATTCGGAGCTCTCCAGGAGCGTTTGCAGATCTGCCTCGTAGCATGTCCGATGTTGCCGCATTCTACCGGGCCGAGGAGGGGAGCTCGACAAAGAAGGTCTTCTGGTCTCAATATGCTGAGGCCGGATATCCGGTGCCCCTTAGCGGACTCGGATTCGTGACGCCAAGGAAAGTCCCATTCGGACACGTGACGAAGTCTTCAATCTTGTATCTTCATAGTCTTGGAGTCCGGCCGATGATGATAGTCCGGCTATCCGGACACCCCCTAGTCCAGGACTCCCTCAGTAATGCACCCTTGAAGAGTGGTCTATTTTTATTGAATCTCGATAGTAGTGATACACATATTCATAGTGTTGAAACCAAAAGATGCAGAGTTGATAATGATAGTGCAACTTATTTGTGGCACTGCCGTTCAGGTCATATCGGTGTAAAGCGCATGAAGAAACTCCATACTGATGGACTTTTGGAATCACTTTATTATGAATCACTTGGTACTTGCGAACCGTGCCTCATGGGCAAGATGACTAAAACGCCGTTCTCCGGAACTATGGAGCAAGCAAATGATTTGTTGGAAATCATACATACTGATGTTTGTGGTCCAATGAATATTGAGGCTCGCGGCGGGTATCGTTATTTTCTCACCTTCACAGATGATTTGAGCAGATATGGGTATATCTACTTAATGAAACACAAGTGTAAAACATTTGAAAAGTTCAAAGAATTTCAGAGTGAAGTGGAAAATCATCGTAACAAGAAAATAAAATTTCTACGATCTAATCATGGAGGAGAATATTTGAGTTATGAGTTTGGTTTACATTTGAAACAATGCGGAATAGTTTCGCAACTCACGCCACCCGGAACACCAAAACCAAATGGTGTGTCCGAACGTCGTAATCATACTTTACTAGATATGGTGCGATCTATGATGTCTCTTACTGATTTACCGCTATGTTTTTGGGGTTATGCTTTAGAGACGGCCGCATTCACGTTAAATAGGGCACCATCAAAATCCATTGAGACGACGACTCATGAACTGTGGTTTGGCAAGAAACCAAAGTTGTCGTTTCTTGAAGTTTGGGGTTGCGATACTTATGCGAAGAAACTTCAACCGGAAAAGCTCGAACCCAAATCGGAGAAATGTGTCTTCATAGGATACCCAAAAGAGACTGTTGGGTACACCTTCTATCACAGATCCGAGGGCAAGATTTTCGTTGCTAAATTCGGATCCTTTCTAGAGAAGGAGTTTCTCTCGAAAGAAGTGAGTGGGAGGAAAGTAGAACTTGATGAGGTAACTGTACCTGCTCCCTTATTGGAAAGTAGTCCATCACAAGAACCGGTTCCTGTGACAACTACACCAATTAGTGAGGAAGCTAATGATGTTGATCATGAAACTTTAGATCAAGTTTCTACTGAACCTCGTAGGGCTACAAGAGTAAGATATGCACCAGAGTGGTACGGTAATCCTATTCTGGAAGTCATGCTACTTGACCATGGCGAACCTACGAACTATGAGGAAGCGATGATGAGCCCAGATTCCGCAAAATGGCTAGAAGCCATGAAATCTGAGATGGGATCCATGTATGAGAACAAATTATGGACTTTGGTTGACTTGCCCGATGATCGGCAAGCCAATGAGAATAAATGGATCTTTAAGAAGAAGACTGGCGCTAATGGTAATGTAACTGTCTATAAAGCTCGACTTGTTGCAAAAGGTTTTCGACAAGTTCAAGGGGTTGACTACGATGAGACTTTCTCACCCGTAGCGATGCTTAAGTCTGTCCGAATCATGTTAGCAATTGCCGCATTTTATGATTATGAAATTTGGCAAATGGATGTCAAAACTGCAATCTTGAATGGATTTCTGGAAGAAGAGTTGTATATGATGCAACCATAAGGTTTTGTCGATCCAAAAGGTGCTAACAAAGTGTGCAAGCTCCAGCGAACCATTTATGGACTGGTGCAAGCATCTCGGAGTTGGAATAAACGCTTTGATAGTGTGATCAAAGCATATGGTTTTATACAGACTTTTGGTGAAGCCTGTATTTACAAGAAAATGAGTGGGAGCTCTGTAGCATTTCTGATATTATATGTAGATGACATATTGTTAATTGGAAATGATATAGAATTTCTGGATAGCATAAAGGGATACTTGAATAAAAGTTTTTCTATGAAAGACCTCGGTGAAGCTGGTTACATATTGGGCATCAAGATTTATAGAGATAGATTAAGACGCTTAATAGGACTTCCACAAAGAACATACCTTGATAAAGTTTTGAAAAAGTTCAAAATGGATCAGGCAAAGAAAGGGTTCTTGCCTGTATTACAAGGGTGAAATTGAGTCAGACTCAATGCCCGACTGTCGTGGTTCTAAGCCTGACAGTAGAGTGGGGGTAGGTATGGAGAGGCAAGGTCCTAGCTATGGAGAAGTTGTAAGCACAAAGGATGTACGAGTTCAGGCCCTTCTCGGAAGAAGTAACAGCCCTACGTCTCGGAGCCCGGAGGCGGTCGAGTGGATTATGAGTGTATGAACTACAAGGTGCCGAACCCCTCTGCCTGTGGATGGGGGTGGCTTATATAGAGTGCGCCAGGACCCCAGCCAGCCCACGAAGGAGAGGGTTTAAGGTGAGTTAAGTCTGGGGCGTTACTGGTAACGCCCCACATAAAGTGCCTTTACTATCATAAAGTCTACTTGATTACAGGCCGTTGCAGTGCAGAGTGCCTCTTGACCTCCTGGTGGTCGAGTGAGTCTTCGTGGTCGAGTCCTTCAGGCCAGTCGAGTGAATCCTCGTTGGTCGACTGGAAGGCGACCTCTTCTAAGGATGTCCTGGGGTAAGTTACTTGGATCAGGTCCATGACCCTACCCTAGGTACATAACCCCATCATTAGCCCCCGAATGGATTGAGGCTTCGACTGAAGAAGGAGCTGATGTCGTTTCCGATTAACCTTTGTGCTCCGGTTGTGCGCTGTTCTGTACCAAAGAATCTCTTCGTCGACAGGAAACAACTTGCCTTCAGTCGACTTGATCCATTCTATTTTTGCGTCGAGTGATCTTTCAGGCTTCGACAATCTCCGAGCGACGGATCGCCGGAAACACCGCGCCTGACAGACTGATTTGCTGTTCACGGATTCTGCGGGATGCGAAATTTGGGGACGCGCGCGAAGCGGGGCGGACCGCGGCGTTCGGATGGGACGGGACATGGACGCCTCGATCTCCGCGCCGCCTTTTTCGCCACGTATCCCGTCCGCATAACTGCTCCAGATATGATTAGATCGACCGGGCCCACCTGTCATCCACTCGGAAGGGACCTTATAAATGTGCCCGGCGAGGATTTCTGTGTTGCGCTTTAGCATTCTCTCCCTCTCTCTGCTTCCTTCCTCCCTGCTCAGCGTGCCTGCTCTCGCCCCCGCACCACTTCCCTTCGCGCATCTCACCGGAGACCATGGCCAAGGAGAAGACGGCGGCGGTGGAGCGGGCAAAGAAGGCGTCGGCATCGGAGAAGGCGAAGGGGAGATCCACCAGCCGCGGAGGGTCCTCGTCCAGATCCCGCCTGCCGAAGGGCTGGGTCCAAGGAGACTGGATCCAGTCGACCATCACGGAGAATGACCTCCTCGACATGGACAACGAGGGCTTGATCCCCCATGGAGCTGCGAGGCTTCCAGGGAAGGAGTGGCAGCCCCAGCCAGAAGAGGGTGAGTGTGTGCTTTTGGCCACTCATGTTGATCGTGGGTTTTCCTTGCCGCCGAGTGTTTTCTTTCGTGGCTTCTTGAACTTCTTCGGAGCGCAGCTCCACCACTTTAACCCAAACTCCATTGCCTATCTTGCTGCGTTCGTGTCCATGTGTGAGGGTTTCTTGGGCTGTCGACCGCACTGGGGTTTGTTCAAACATATATTCACGTGTCGATCTCAGACCGTGAAGAAGGCGAGCCCAGGTGATGAGAGAACCCGAGTCGTCCAAATGTGCGGAGGCCAGGGGATTCAGGTGAGGAATAAGAGCACCTTCCCGCCCATGACCTTTCCCGAGTCCGTCAGAGGCTGGCAGTCGACTTGGTTCTACTGCCAGGTCCAGTCGACGCCAGGGCAGTCGACTGGACTCCCTCCGTTCACCATGGACCGAGTGAGCAAACCTTCCCCTCTGAAGCTGATTCCGGAGGAGAAAGCCGACGTGAAGATGTTGATGGAGCGCGTGGTGCAGTTGGTTCGGGAGGGAGTGACGGGCATGGACCTCCTGGAGGTTTTCCTCAGGCGTCGCATCCAGCCTCTCCAGTTCCGGAGCCACTGCATGTGGTTGTACTGTGGGACCGAAGACGAGACTAGAGTCCACCCAGAAGCAGTCGACGATATCACTCTGGAAAGATGGATGGCAGCCGTCACCGGAAACAAGGACAACCCACGCGGAGCCAGAAGGATTCCTCCACTCGACCACAACAGCGACTCAAACAAGGTACACTTGCTCTGCTCTCCACTGCGCTTTCGTCGTATTCATTTCTGTTAACCCTGTCGACTGGTCGACTGATCTTTGTCTGGGCATCTGCTAGGCCCTCACCGAGCTGTACTCGATGCCCAATGGGGCACAAGCTTCGACTGAGGAGGGCGAGGCGAGCGGGGGCGAGAGTCAGGAAGAGGAGGTATGGGACTCGGATGTTGCAGAGGATGATGACGACGATGATGATGATGACGGTGATGAAGACGACGTCGAGGACGACGAAGAAGAGGAGGAGGAGGTCGTACCACCGCGCTCAGAAAGGCGGTGAAAGCTTGTCCATGATCCTTCGACCGAACGTGGTAAGGGGGTTGCGACCGCCACTCAGTCGACCAAGCGCCCTCGGACCACCTCTCCGGTGCCGACTGAAAAGGCGCCGAAGTAGCCCAGGGCGGCCTCGTCGAAGCCGATCAAGCTCTTGCCGAAGATGAAGGTGTCCATCCCCACCATATCAGGGTAACTGTGCTGCTCATATTTTCTTATTCTGTGTGAACTTTATCTCTGGTTGACGCTTAAGTTAGTCGACTGATCCTTTGGAGTTGTAGTGCTGCTACTTCTGAGACCTCGGCCCGGGCCGATGACCACGAGATGGAGGATGCGGCAACTTCGAACCCAGGTACTGTATTCTTAACACCGTTTTTAGTCGACTGACTCGTGACCTCTGATCCTGATTCTTCTCCGCAGCTCCGCCCAATACTGTTATCAATCTTCCTGACGACGACGAGGATGAAGAACCACTGGCACGCAGGAAGAGTCGGAAAATGCCCGCCAGTAAGGTGCCTTAGGATGTGACGGCGCCTGAGACTCTGACTGTGGAGGAAGAGAACACCACTCGACACACGGTGTCCTTCGCAAATCCACTGACGAGTGCTCAGCAGCCCTCCCTCTTCACGACTCACCACGTCCCAGAGGACCAAGCTGGTGCAGCGAAGGAAGCAATACGCCAGGCAGGACTCATGATGGAGCAGCTGAAGACCATCCGGGACGCGAGCCAGGCAGCTTATGACGCCAGCTCCGCCCTCCAAAGCAATGTCCAGGTCAGTCGACCGTTGTTTGTTCTGTTGGATATGCTACCAAAAACTTTTCTTTTCCGGAATTTATAGCAGTCACCCACTGGGTGTGTCGAATAAACTCCGTGTTAGCGGGGGCACGCTGAGTGCACTCGCTGGGTGTAGTCCCCAAGGCTAAGGTCGACTGCTTGCAGTCGGCCTTAGGCTTTATGATGCCAATCTATCCGCCAGTCGACTGGTCGACTGGATTTCACAAACCGGTGGGGGCACGCTGAGTGCACCCACTGGGTGTAGTCCCCAAGGCTAAGGTCGACTGCTTGCAGTCGGCCTTAGGCTTTATGATGCCAATCTTTCCGCCAGTCGACTGGTCGACTGGATTTCACAAACCGGTGGGGGCACGCTGAGTGCACCCACTGGGTGTAGTCCCCAAGGCTAAGGTCGACTGCTTGCAGTCGGCCTTAGGCTTTATGATGCCAATCTTTCCGCCAGTCGACCGGTCGACTGGATTTCACAAACCGGTGGGGGAACGCTGAGTGCACCCACTGGGTGTAGTCCCCGAGACTGTGGTCGACTGCTTGCAGTTGATCACAGTCTTAGAGAATGCATTTTTTTATATATTTTTTTTGAGGTTGACTGGTCGACTTTGTCTTCAACAGGATTAGTGGGGGCACACTGAGTGCACCCACTGGGTGTAGTCCCCGAGACTACGGTCGAATGCTTGTATTCGGCTGTAGTCTTAGAAACGTGTGTTTTTCCCTTTTTCACTCGGAAGTGAATTATTTTTGACATTTAGTCGATTGGTTCTTCGCAGAACTCTTGTGATCTTGTGGCTCGCTACTCAGAGCTGGAACAAAAACATACTCAAGTCGAGCTGAGCTTGAAGCTGGTTCAGGAGAAATTGACAAAGGCAAAGGAGGAGACCGAAGGTATGTTTGGTGAGACCCTGACGACTGCTTTTCCCCTTGCTTGTTTTAGAATCTGATCTTGCTGTAACTTGCAGGTAAGGTAAGGGAGGCCCAGCAGAAGAAAGACCTTGAGCTAGCTGAGAAGATCAAGCTTGCTGACGAGAAGTTAGCTTCAGTCACCAAGCTCGAACATGACAATACCAATCTGAAAGCTGCTCTTGGGATTGCCAACAAGGAGGTCAGTCGACTGAAAACTGATAAAGCTGCCCTGACCGACCACGTCAGCAAATTGACTGAGAAGAAAACTGAACTGGAGGCCTTCCTTAGTGGCCTTGCCAAGAAGCTGTTTCTTATGCTTGAAGGTAAACTTCCATGTTTGGCAAATATTTCCAACTGTGGCTTTTTCCATTCGACTATCCCCTTGACTTAGTGATCATCCTTGCAGAATTTTCTCAGAACTTTGAAGAAGAAACCAGCCGACTGGAGCCAAACCTCGACCCCGTCAATTCTCCGGTGAACGACGAAGTTGCCATGGATGTTTTCCGACTGGAGTCTCGCGTTGCAGCTGTCGTGGACTATCTCGCAAGGCTGAAGGCCGCCACATCTCGCATCGACTCGACGCTCTGGCCTGAGGAGACACTTCAGAATGACCTTGAGTCGCTGATGGCCCGCTTGAACACGATCCCTGGTCGAGTGTAGGAGTGGAAGAAGTCCTCGGCTCAGTGTGGTGCAGATGTCGCTCTGTGTCTGGCCCGAGTCCACTGCAAAGATGCGCGAGAGGAGAAGCTGGCGGCCCTTCGGGTGGCCAATACCAAGAAGCACGACTTCAGGTCCTTTATGGAGACTTTCCTTGCAGCTGCCACTCGGATCGCCGACGGAATTGACCTTGATGAATTTGTTGCACCTTCCAGCCCTCCACAGGAGGGGTAAAAAACTTCTTCTGGCCCGACGTTTTAAATTTGCCTCGGTATGCCGAGTGGAATTGTAACCGACAAACCTTAACAGGCTTGACGCCTGAGCACTTTCGGTTCCTTTAGATATCGATTCAAACTTGAATTTAGCGCTTGAATATGATTGCCTTCGGCTCAAAATGTCTTTTGCAGGTTCAAAGCAATGCGCTTTTTCTGCAATCGACTTATTCCTTAGTCCACTTAGGCGAGCACTGGGCTGCGGCTAAGCCCCCGAGTGAGAGGGTTGCTCTTCACTCGGTAGGATTTTATAACTTAGGCGAGTGCTTGGACTGCAGCTAAGCCTCCGAGTGAGAGGGTCGCTCTCCACTCGGTAGGATTTTTATAACTTAGGCGAGTGCTTGCACTGCAGCTAAGCCCCCGAGTGAGAGGGTTGCTCTCCACTCGGTAGGATTTTTATAACTTAGGCGAGTGCTTGGACTGCAGCTAAGCCCCCGAGTGAGAGGGTTGCTCTTCACTCGGTAG